>NC_069501.1:1148822909-1148930409 GCF_027579735.1 Bombina bombina | reverse complement strand
TTTGTATCTAGGTGTATATGTAAGTATGTGTATATATGTGTGCATGTGTTTGTGTATCTAGGTGTATATGTAAGTGTATGTGTATGTATGTGTGCATGTGTGTGTGTTTGTGTATCTATGTGTATGTATAAGTGTGCATGTGTGTGTATGTTTGTATCTATGTGTATATGTAAGTATGTGTATATATGTGTGCATGTGTTTGTGTATCTATGTGTATATATGTGTGCATGTGTTTGTGTATCTAGGTGTATATGTAAGTGTATGTGTATGTATGTGTGCATGTGTGTGTGTTTGTGTATCTATGTGTATGTATAAGTGTGCATGTTTGTGTATGTTTGTATCTAGGTGTATATGTAAGTATGTGTATATATGTGTGCATGTGTTTGTGTATCTATGTGTATATGTAAGTATGTATAAGTGTACATGTGTGTGTATCTATGTGTAAATGTGTGTATGTATGAGAGTATATTTGTGTATGTATGTTTGACTGTGTGTGTTCATGTGTTAAGTCTTATCTGAAAACAATACATTGATAGAGTATAGCAAAGAACTAAAAACACCACTACTTAGAGTGTTATCCAGCATGAATAATTTTAGTGTGGGCCCTTATAAAAATCTGTTATCTAAGGGAAATTACACACCTGAGCTACACACACACACACATATATGACAAATACTTACTGTTAAACTGAGGAAAAGTCTCAATCCCCATCACTGGCTGTACTCAGACACCATCTCATGTCGCCAAGTTTGACCATGATTAAATCATAGGGAACAAGGAAATCCCTGTAGCTGTTAGGATTTTCTTTTAGTAATGATGTGTCTGTAAGGAAGGGGTTAAAAAGCCCATATCTCAGTCCGCAGACCACTTGCAGGAACAAAAAGACCACTAATAAGGGGGGGCGGAGCCGACGCCTGAGCGGATAAGACGCACTATGCTTGAGCTCCGGGACTAACATATATTTGGCAGCTAAACTCTTCTATCTTACACCTTTTAATGCAGTCCCTAAACTGACCTATACCCTAATGAGGATAGTGATAGTGATTCCAGACCTCAATGACTCTCGCATAGCCATTTAATCAAAGTTTCTCCACCACGCACTTGGGGCCTTGCCCTTGAGGTGCGCAACGGATCGCAGAGTCACAGCAGAGAATGATCTGAAAAACGCCTGATGACAACCCTACTACTTTATTGCAAAAGCCAGAGAAACTGACATTTTAGCTTTCAAGATGGAGGTGGAGCTGTTGATTTGGGAGGAGAACCTCTGTAGAATCTTGAAGGAGCAAGTGTCTCATCTTAATGAACTAATAGAGCAATGCCTGCCTCGAGCAGGAGACGCACGAATAGAAGCTAGACACAGCACGAACCTCAAAGATGTACCGGAGGCGAGACCAATCCTTAAAGATATGGAGGTGGAGATCGCTATGAAGCACGCAGTGGCTTATGCAGTCAGAGATGGGCTTGAGAAATTACCAGTACCCATACCGCAACACTACAGCCTGCTTAGTCCCCATAAAGAAAAGGGTATACTCCACAGGGGTCTCAAAGCTGTAGAATCTTACTGCTGCATATCGGCTATGCCTGTCCGGTCACTGCCAGAGAACAATTTACTAGGTCCTGAAGAGAAGTCTACCGCAACAGAGAGATATAAACCACTGAAGTTGTAGAGTGTGCTAGGAGAAGAAAGAAGGGAGATATATACTATCCAGGATTCCCCTAGCTCAATGTGAGCTCTTAGGCCTGGGTATCCATTTTTACTAGAAACTGTTAAGAACATTAAATCCGGAATGGGATAATATGCTTAATAGTCACAAAATGTTTATATGTGCACTACAAGTTATATATTATTCGATTGCTATGCTGTATATGCATATGATACAATGGATATTTAGATGTTTGTTGTTAACCCTGTTTAAAGTTTTGAATATGTATATGGTTAAATATCGGATTACTTGGACACATATGTTTTGATCCTAAGCCATTTATCTACTAATGTGCAGAGATTAACATCCATAATATGTAGACAATTTTCTTGTTTCATGATTGGTCTTGCATAGATGTATTATTGCCATTCCCAGGAAAAAGGAACTAGCACGCTAAGAGAAGAGTACTTGTGAAATGTTTGGTGAGGTGTCACTCCCTTCTAGTATATACGCTTGAGCCTATAGAGAAAACATCATCTTATTATATCCCTTTATAAGTTAACAGACGGACGGCAGATATTTATTTAAGCTCTTTAAACAGTAGAGTTCCATATATATCATATACATTTATAGCTCCACTTGAATGTTAGCCCCTTTGAGCTTATTATATTATCTTTCCTCCTAGTCATAAATGTGGGTTTCTTTATAGTATTTACCTGTCGCTGGGCATAGGGCCCATGCCCGGATGATGGGATTAGTTTATGATAGTATAGATAAATTTGTGTCTTGGTCTGAGCCAAAGTCATCTATATCACATTTTACTGCTATGGAGGCAGGTATAGTTTCATTTTGGGGCTACTTTCATTTTTAATATATTTCCCACCCCCCAGTTATTAACATATACTGTACATTTCCAGATGTTTATGAATGTTTTCTTGAACATTCTTACTTCACGATTACTAGTGTATGCTGCCAGCTAGGTTTATTTCATTAGACGGCAAAGCTATAGTGTCACAATATTATCCATTTAGTGCTCTTATTACCTTGGTCATCCGGTGCGTACCTCTCTTCGAGCTAAGGCATTAATTTAGTCAGCCTAGCTAATCACAGGTCCAAAGACGATCTTTATGTTTGTTATCATTATATCCATCACACTATTGTACATGCTAACTTGAGTACCTGTGAAATGTAGATATTATGGTGCTTATAACAGTCTTGTGTCGCAGGTTAATTTCATTTTTTCTGCTTTCTATAACTAGTGAGAAACTAATATTTATTTTTATGATTATATTTCTTATTAATTGGTTAAGTAGATGCTCAAACACAGTACCAATGCAACCTCCTATTTATGATAAGGATCTTTGTGGAGCATTCTTCAAACTGTTATCTAAACAATAACTCATATTAGCCATATCTACTTAAGTTTAAGTCTTGTGCCCATACTGCATCTTTATCTCATTTACACTCCTGCCAACCCCCACCCACAAAGGAAAGAAAGTTGTCTCCCCTCGCCCTTTCCCGCTCTACAGGATAGAGCGGGTCATATCCACTACCCCATTCTCGTCTCAGTCCAGTGGTGACAGCAACCCCTGAGGGGAGATACCACTTATGCCCCTCTACTGTATGGGTCCGGAGATGATACGTTTCTATACAACCCGGTCTGAAAGTTATATTTCCTTATACGAGCCTCCTGGCCTGTAACCTAACTCCTTTGAGTTTTTGATGGCTCCGCTCTCCCACTATCCCTTAATCCCCCCCCTCCTTACACCAGTGAGCTTACTTTGTAAGCAAAGGAAAATGAATCCTATAGAAATATTTATTTTCTCTCTCCATGACAGCAACCTAACTCATTCATCAACTATACTCTATTTCCACAAAACTTAAACATTTCCAGTTATAAATTGACTCTGAAGTGTGAGCAACTCCTTTTCTGTATGGGAACAGAGTAGACAGACTACTATCATTGATATTATTTTGGTATTAACTTTATGGATATGTCTGGTTACTTACATCTCTCTAGACGATGATGATCGGTTGATGAGTGTACGTCATATGTTTACAGAAGAACGAAATGTTGCCCATAATGGTTGAAACTTATTACATAATTTGTTGGTGATATATATATTTAATGGTTTAGCCCAAAAGTGGCTATTTACTCAACTCACCTCTATTGCGTATTTATACTTTACTACGGTCTAAGAGTGACTTACTTACTTAAGAAGAGGTATATATAATTACAAAAATGAGGTTACTGATATCTCTGCCTATTTCATTTAGAATATATATCTACATGACTGTACACTGTTTTATTACTGTGAATTGTATGCCAACGTGTGTACTACTTAAGTTTTGACAATTCCACATACTTTGTATATGTTTATAATAACCTCAATAAAAAAAAAAAGACCACTAATAGGAAAGAGCATGGCTTGTTGTTTTAAACGAGTTGATTTTATTACAAGGAAGAGACTCATATTTTGCTATTCTTTTACTTTTACTACTCAAAAAGCATTTTTTAAAGTATAACGGATAACAGAAAAAACAGAAACATTCAAAACATAACCAATGACAGGTGATAATACAGTGGACCGGTAGCACATGATAACACAATAGTCCTTTAAACTTTGAGAAAACCGTTAATCTTCCTCTTTTCTTTTTGTTACTCTATGAGATAAGTATATATCGTATTGTTGTACAATAAATATTGAATTATCTTTTGTTGTTTTTTATAATATATTTTATTGTTCATTCTTATCTTATTGTTTTATTTATTGGTAAATTTTTTTCTATTTATTATTGTTTTATATGCATTTGTTTTATTGCATGTTTCTGTCTTTCTATTTGTCTTCAACTTATTTCTTTGTTTTGTTTATTCCGGTTGTTGGTTTAACTGCCTACTTCGTTTTTCTTTGCTGATATTTTCTCTTGTCTGTCTGTACTCTGTGCTGGCTCGAGCGTTTTTTCAGGCCACCATCTTGTCTTTCTTTGCCATTCTAACTCCTCTTACACCTGTGATATTGTGGGACTCATTTTCCCACCTCTCTATCTCCTTCCCACCTTCCTTACAGCCCTCATTACCTCATTGCAACTCCTCTGACTTTCTAATAGTAAAATAGCTATATTTGTATTGCTACATTTATTTTTTAGTTAATGTTTCATCTAAAAGTTTATGTTTGATATTTATTTCATATAACTTTTCTGTTACATATTTTCTAGCTATTCTAAGATAGCATAGAGGTTTTGTCTATGCTCTTTCGATTATAAGTCCCAAGTTTGATTCCCCTCAGGGTTTGTAGATTTATTTTATCTAGGGTTTTTACTAATTTATTTATAATATTACAATATTTATTTTTATTCATTATTATTATAAAAAATGTCTCAGGATAATTTATCTCAAATTCCTGAGAAGTCTTTTCAGACTTTATTAGAACCCATGCATCAATTTACTGAACAGATGTCTAAAATACAATCTGTCATAACATCTGTTCATGAAGCTCAAATTCCTCAGGAAACTAATCCTAAATCAAAAAAGGCTACTTGCAAGTCTAAACATTTAAATATTCATAAATCATTAAATAAAAATAAATCTGAATCACGTCTGCTTGCCTCAGACAAAATCTCTGCAGCTTTTAAGAGGAATGAGCTCAATAATTCAGACTCAGATTCTGAACAAACTTTATTAAAAAAGAAAATTCTAAAGTGCAGAGTACACGCAGACGCAGTTTCTGCAGAAGAGTCTTCTGACTCTGATACTGATGAAATCTTATGGACAAAGATTGGTTAGTCCGTTTAGATCTCAAAGATGCTTATTTGACTATCCCGGTTCATTCAGAATTCAGGAAGTTTCTTCGTTTCTTTTGGAAAGATCAAATTTGGCAATTTACTTGTCTTCTCTTTGGTCTATCATCTGCTCCTTGGGCTTTTACCAAAGTATTAAAACCTGTTTCTTGGTAGAGAATAAGAGGTATTCGTCTTATTTATTTGGACGATATTCTTATATTTCATCAAGATCCTACTATTCTTTCAGATCAATTAAACACGAATATGAATCTTCTCCAGAATTTAGGTTTTATTGTAAATGTAAAAAAAAAATCAATCCTTTCTCCCTCTCAGAATCTAGTCTATGTTTTGTAATATATTCTGTTGCTGCCACTTTAAGTCTTTCAATGGACAAGATAAAGAAAATAAAGGAAATAAACTATACTCTCAAGAAACAATCATTTCCTATTCATTCTTTAGCCAGAATTATAGGTCTTCTATCTTCTTCGATTCAAGCTATATTCCCTGCTCCTCTTTATTATCGAGCTTTACAGAGATTGAAGATCCATTACCTTTGTTTAGTTTATTCTTACTTTCAAGAAATCTCATTATCAGAAGAAGCAAGAACAGAACTTCTTTGGTGGTTATCCAATTTGGAAGCTTGGAATGGGAGAGCCATCTTTGGGAAATCTCCAGACATTATACTAGAATCGGATGTGAGCAATTCTGGCTGGGGCGCCAGATTTGGTCCTCTTATTACAGGGGGCAAATGGTCTCTTTCAGAGAAGTAGCTTCATATCAATTGTTTAGAACTTCTTGCCGGTTCTTTTGCAGTCAAAAGTTTTGTCAGAAACAACTCTCCTATTTCTATCCTTCTTCGTATGGACAACATATCAGCAGTGCGCTATTTGAATCAACTAGGAGGTACTACTTCAAAAATGTTATCAGATATTACCAAGGAATTTATACATCAATGTCTCTCACAATATATCGATTCAGGTGGAATACATACCTGGACTTTTCAACTCTGCAGTGGATTGGGGATCTCGTCATCTGAAAGAAAACAGCAAATAGAAATTAAACAGACTTCTATTCTAAACTTCAAGATTTGAGAGGTCCATTTGTAATAGATCTCTGTGCCTCTTGCCTGAATTATCAACTCCTCCCATTTTACAGTTGGAGACCAGATCTGAAAGCTTTAGCAACGGATGCTTTTCTTCAGAATTGGCCTCTGATAGGAGCTTATGCCTTTCCCCCATTCTCAATGATTCCTCGAACAATTTAACATGTGAAGAGGAATCAAATATCCCTTCTAATCACCCCATGGTGGACAGCTTAATCTTGGTTCCCAATTCTTATAGAAATGTCCGTCCCTCCTCCACCAGTTCTTCTTCCCTTTCATCAAAATCTCCTTACTAATCACAACAGAGATTTTCACAAATTAATTCTTGCAGGTTCTCTTCAACTCATTGCCTAGAAGATTTCCGGGGTTCCTGGTCTTTCGAAGGTCTTTCTTCAGGAGCTAAACTTCTCCTTCAGGACTCTTGGGCACCAGGAAATGTTATTTATCCACATGGACTAAATGGACTAGCTGGTGCGGTGACAGGAATCTGGATCCCATTTCAGCCCCTTTGAGCGAAGTGATTAACTTTCTTACTTCTCTTTTTGAGGCTGGTCTGGCTTACAAATCAATCAATGTAGTGTGTTCCGCTATTTCAGCGGGACATGAATTATTATTTAATGCCCCTATTGGTCAACATTTCACCATTTGTAAACTTCTTAAAGCCATTCATGTTTAAAGACCTCTTGTTTCTAAATACAATTATTTTTGGGATGCTGATTTAATAATTTCTTTTTTTCAGAAATTGGCCAGATAATAAAGATTTGTTGCTTTAACAACTTACTTTTAAACTTGCAACTTTGTTATGTCTTTTGTCTTGTAAAGAAGTTTCTGATGTTAAAGCTATAGATTATGATGCAAAAATGTTCTTCCCTCAAGGTGTAAAACTATGACTTTTTCTATTTTCTATCCATATTTTTTTCGAACATCCTAAACTCTTTCTTTAAAATCTTCTAATTCTAAACAACTGTTAATTTATTTTTCTCTTCCTCATTTATCTGTTACTTATTCTTCTTTTAGTAGGTGGGTCAAGTGAATTATGTTGCAAGCTGGTATGGATCCTGTTTTTTCTTCTCATTCTATACGAGGAGCTTCTGCTTCTAAGGCCTTTTCTAAGTCTGCTTCATTACAAGATATTTTAAATGCTACAGACTGGTCTTCTGACTCTATTTTTCATCAGTTTTATTTTAAACCTATTTCTTCTATTCCACACCATCTGGTATCTTGAATTTAATTTGCTTTAAACTAGCGAAATATGAGTCTCTGTCCTTGTAATAAAATTCTGATTATCCTAATATTATGACGGAATAATCTAGATTTTATTAAAGAGGCGGAGACGAGTATTTTCCCACCTCTATATCCCTCCCTTAATAATTTGTTATTCAGTTAAATAATTTTATTTGATTTTATTGTTTGCTTTAATATTTTTACAGCTGTACCCTCCATGTTGTTTGTTCACCGCAGACACAGAGGTGGTTGAGACACAGGTACACTCACGGAGGGGAATTCTGCAGACTGCTGAGAGAAATAGGAGGAACGGATGGCGTCTTTCATGGCTGTCTTGTAAGTTGGATTCAGAAGTCTATTGCAAAGTGAACCTTCAATCAAGGTAAGTGCAGGCTAAACAAACTGCGTAAAAAAGTCACAAGTTATAAAGTTGACAATGGAGATATAGGTGAGGCAGATGTCCCTATGTGATATGATTGCAATGCTCCAAAGATGTTGGATATGACACTGTTTCTGAATCTATTCACACTTTATACTCCTGAATGAACGCAGTTTCTGTGACTGTTGTGAATAAATACCCGCGAGTGTATGAATCCTGTAACTTTCTCCCACTGAAGATGCTTAATAAGAAAGTTTTCAAAAAGCTCCAAAGATATTGGATAAGCAGAGGTTTACCTATATGCTGCTTATAACACAAATGGGACTTATTGCAGCAGAATTTATATTATTTTGTTCAATACATTGGAACATTCTCTGTTCGTATAATGAGTCTGTGCAATCTCAGGTGGCAATAAAGTATCATTTAGTATAACTTAAATATTGCATAGTATATAAATTCTTATTCTATGGGAATTGTTTGCTCTTTCTGTGTGTAATTGGAGGCTTTTTATAATGTCTTTTTTATCTCCAATTGCACTAGTTGGTGTATATGTGACTTTATACTCTGGTGCTGGATATAGGGAACTTAGTGTGGGTTGTGCAGACCTACACACTTTCTTTCAATAGTTACATTTGAATATTAGATTCCCTCCTTAGCACAATTTTTCCTGATAGATATTAAATTAATCAGGAAATCTGAATGAGCAGGTCAAAATTAAGGGAGTAGTGCAATTGGTTGCTGTATATAAAGTAATGTTATTTTATATATATATATATATATATATATATATATTTATATTTATATATTTCAGTTCAACCTCCATCCAATCCAGGACCCTAAAGAAGTATTATCTTCTTGTCTATTCTGGATTTTCAAGAGAGGAAAGACTTCTTCAGTTTCAAGGAATTTCAAGTTTCCAAGATGTTCCAGTTTCTTCAAGTTCCCATTTTTTCCTCAAACGAACTTTGTTATTTTGTCCTCATCTGCAGAATATTTTGTTTTTTTTCAGACTTTTGTTTCCATGCAACTGTTCCTATTATCAGCAAATAAAAAAAGAGAGGAGGATTAACGGTTTTCTCACAGTTTAAAGGACTATGGTGTTATCCAATTGGACATGTGCTACCGGACCACTGTATTATTACCTGTCATTGGTTACGTTTTGCATTTTTCTGTTTTTTCTGTTATCTGTTATACTTTAAACAATGCTATTTGCGTAGCAAAAGTTAAAGAATAGCAAAATACTCATCTCTGTCTCTTTAATAAAATCTAGATTATTCCATCATAATATTAGGATAATCGGAAATGCCCCTGTAAGATGCAGGTAGTCACCATAAAAATGGCAATAACCTGTAGCATTTAAAGTGTGGTTTACCCAGAAGAAGATGGGGTCTCTAATGAAGCTTCTATCTTCTTCCTTCTGTGTGCTAGATGGAAATCCTTGTTTCCCTAGGATGCAGCTGATTATCGTTACAATGGTGATCACCTGTACCACTAGAAACTAATTCATTTATAGTGGTAGGGGATAGGGTCTTTTAAAGATTCTCAATTTCTCCTGATTACTTAGAGGGGTATGAGAACCCTAATGTGAAAGCGGATTCTCCTCTTTTAAATAAGGGTTCACATCCCCCATAATTTTCAGGTGATTACAAATCTGCCACAAATACACACTGATACAGTGATGAGGGCAGTGGCGGATCCAGAGTCTGGTCTCGGGAGGGGCACTTCCAGATTTTTTTGTGGCGGCGGACATGTACATCTATATACCCCACTAGGTAAATACAGATCTTTAGTAAATACATGCACCATATACACACTAACACACATACCCCTGCACATCTATATACCCTACTAGTTACATGCAGATCATAAGTACATACATGCACCATATACACACTAACACACATACCCCTGCACATCTATATACCCCACTAGATACATACAGATCATAAGTACATACATGCACCATATACACACTAACACATACACCCCATGTACATCTATATACCAAACTAGGTACATGCAGATCTTTAGTTAATACATGCACCATATACACACAAACACATACACACCATGCACATCTATATACCCCACTAGGTAAATACAGATCTTTAGTAAATACATACACCGTATACACACTGACACACATACCCCTGCACATCTATATACCCCACTAGGTAAATACAGATCTTTAGTAAATACATGCACCGTATACACACTGATACACATACCCCTGCACATCTATATACCCTACTAGGTACATACAGATCATAAGTACATACATGCACCGTATACACACTAACACACATACCCCTGCACATCTATATACCCCACTATGTACATGCAAATCATTAGTAGCTACAGCCCCTGCTCACCTACATAGAACCAGGCAGCCAGCTGCAGAAAGGGAATTGGACCGGTCCCAGCTGCTAAGTCCCAGAACCGTTAGATTTGTTCAGTTACTTTCTCTTCCTGTCCAAATACGTTTGAAATTTCCGCGCCTCCTCTAACAGTTCCTTTATGTGCCCAGGGGCTGAACTGCTGCGGAGCTTCCTTGTGTGAGTAACGGACACAGGCTGATCCTGCCAGCCCCTCGTTACTCCATCCTCCAGTGTCTACACCCTAAAGTCATTAGTCCTTAACAGACCATGTGTTTAAATAAGTTCTGTACTAGTATGATGTGAATACAATGCTGAAACTTTCCGTAAATCTCACCCATTTATTTTAACATCCAAGAGACTAGCTAATATAAGCATTATTCAAATGTGCCAAATTAGGTATGTATATATCCCATACATGCTTCCACTGACTTATCTCAATCATTCTAATGTCCCAACTTTATCACAGCGCCATAAGGATCAGTACACTCAACCCCCATGACACTAACACTAGTATCTATGTGATCCATCTGCATGCAGACTTGTGATAAAGTATACACTGGGTTAACTGGTGTCCCTCCATATGTCTATAGCCACCCTTACCCGGTCCTTCATCCTCCAGCTCTGCGCCAGGGACTTGCATCCTTCGATTTTCTCTAAGTGTTGCATCTTTATGAAGGCAGCCGGTAAATTCCAGTCGGTGATTTCAGTTTCTTCATCTTCCCCGAGCCACGGGGCGGGGGGTTGTTGCTCCATACCGGGGCCTATACTCCACTCTCCTAAGAACCCGACACGGAGAGCACCTCAGCACAGCGGCACAGGCGGCGCCATATTGGGAAGACCCAACATGCATAGCGGTTACGGGAGCCGCGAGGATCAAACTGACAAATCCTGAAAGAACGCGAAAAAGAGTTTTGGAATGACTTGTCACTGCATAAAGTTAGTTGTATGTTATAAGACATTGTGACAGATAAATCTTACACGCTCACTAATTGTAAGGAAATATAGCACATCATTTCTGTATGTCCCTAAATTAATTGAAGCTTTTAAAAGGGTGTGTTTATTGACTGCACAACTCACACTTTGCTAATAAAGTTCCAGTTTAAATGGCTTCAGTCACGAATGTCAGAACTTCTGACATTCGTGACCGAAGCCATGTTTTAACAGTGTCCAGGTCAATCAATAGCCAAAGAGGCCCATAATGACTATGAGCTGGCGGAATAGGGAAGCCCTCTCTCAGTTTATTCTCGGAGGGGGGGTAATTGCCCCATTGCCCCCCCCGGATCCACCACTGGATGAGGGAAGGTCTTATAGAGTCCTCTATTTTATAAAGATGGGAGCCCCCTCTTTTCAATGATGAGTTTTATACCTCTTCCATTAGTAAGTGATTATCATATTGTATTCACTGTATAGGGTCAGTGGCTCCAAAGAACAGTATACAACAAACACACAATACACATTTTTCAACTAAACATTCTCATGCCCCTTTGGGTTGCATGTGATTTACTATAAAATTGCAATCTACTAGGTACATTTTACAGAGCTCTGGGCTTTAAAAAGGACCATATCACCCCATAATAAGCACTACAATGGGGCAAGGAACCCCTCTTTTCAAACAAAGGGTCACATGCCTGGGTGCCCATGGCAACAGTGATCACCTGGCAGAACCAGAGGCATATGGAACAACATCAGGGGTGGGGTATTTCCTATGTTCCACCCACCTGTTTATTGGAAAATAGCAAACTTGCTCATTCGAAAGACTGTCCAACAGCCAGCTACCAGCTTGTTTTCATGACAATGACAAATGCCTCACAGCAATGCTTCTATCTTTGGGTTCTGCCAATTTTTAAGAGGCCTTTATTACCCCCTCACCATAAAAATATATCCTAAGGCCCCTCATTTGAAAGATTGAGGTATCACCATTAAAACAAGGGGTTTCATGTATGTAGCTATCACCTGTTTTTCATACTATTAAAGGGACACTGAACCCAATTTTTTTCTTTCATAATTCAGTTAGAGCATGCAATTTTAAGCATGTTGTATATTTTAGGTCACAATATTAATTATGACTATCTCGGCAGTAACCTCCAATGTGTGTGTATATGTGTGAGTGTATATATATATATATATATATATATATATATATATATGTGTGTGTGTTACAAAATAATTTACTATCGTGTCATTGGTAATCTCCCATATACTTGTATTATTTTTCAGTTGTTCAAATCAGGTTATATCTTTTTAAACACAGCGGATTATGTTTGTGGAGTAAAGAGGATTCAGTTTGGAAAAATATATACAGATTTATTAAACAAGCTATTAACAAGTGATATACAACTTAATTATACATAAAACAAGTTCTCTGATACAGTATGAAATAAAATACGTCACTACACTTTGTCTTGATTCTATGGCCTCTAGTTATCAAGCCGTCAACCTCAAATATGCTGGAATTCCACAGGGTATTTGTGGCGAGGCTGATTCGCCTTAGTTATCAAAGCTTAGAGACCGGCAAAGGTAGAATTTTGTGACGTAAGCTACGATCCGCCGGACTCAGTTGGACACAGATCGATTCTTACGTCACTCCAGATGTGCCGAACACAAGTTCGGCACAATCTGACTACTTTTGGTAGTTATCAAACTACTACCAGGTACGCTCGCCACTATTCCGAGCCAGCGTACCTGGTTTTCAATCCGCCGCCCTGGAGGTGACGGATCCCATAGGAATCAATGGGAGTCTGACCATAGCGAAAGTTCATGTTCGCTGCTGCCCGATATCCCATTGATTCCTATGGGAGATGTCTGCACCTAACACCCTAACATGTACCCCGAGCCTAAACACCCCTAATCTGCCCCCCCTACACTGCCGCAACTAAATAAAGTTATTACCCCCTAAACCGCCGCTCCCGGAGCCCACCGCCACCTACATAATACCTATTAACCCCTATCCTGCCCCCCTATACCGCCGCCACGTATAATAAATTTATTAACCCCTATCCTGCGGATCCCTACCCCACCGCAACTAAATAAATTGTTTAACCCCTAAACTGCCACTCTCGGACCCCGCCGCCACATATATTAAACTTATTAACCCCTAATCTGCCCCCCTACACCGTCACCACCTATAATAAATTTATAAACCCCTATCCTGCCCCCCTATACCGCCGCCATCTATATTAAACTAATTAACCCCTAAACCTAAGTCTAACACTAACCCTAACATCCCCCTAACTTAAATATTATTTTAATAAATCTAAATACAAATTACTCTTATTAACTAAATTAAACCTATTTAAACTAAATACTTACCTATAAAATAAACCCTAATATAGCTACAATATAACTAATAATTATATTGTAGCTATTTTAGGATTTATTTTTATTTTACAGGCAAATTTAAATTTATTTTAACTAGGTACAATAGCTATTAAATAGTTATAAACTATTTAATAGCTACCTAGATAAAATAAAAACAAATTTACCTGTAAAATAAAAACTAACCTAAGTTACAATTACACCTAATACTACACTATCATTAAATACATTATTCCTATTTAAAACTAAATACTTACCTGTAAAATAAACCCTAAGATAGCTACAATGTAATTAATAATTACATTGTAGCTATTTTAGGATTTATATTTATTTTACAGGTAACTTTGTATTTATTTTAACTAGGTACAATAGTTATTAAATAGTTATTAACTATTTAATAACTACCAAGCTAAAAGAAATAAAAAATTACCCTTAAAATAAATCCTAACCTAAGTTACAATTAAATCTAACACTACACTATCATTAAATTAATTAAATAAATTAGCTACAAATACCTACAATTAAATACAATTAAATAAACTAAACTAAATTACAAAAAAACCCCCACTAAATTACAGAAAAAAAAATTTTAGGATAGGATTCTATCAGCCAATCGGAATTAAGGTAGGAAAAATCTTATTGGCTGATTCAATCAGCCAATCAGATTCAAGTTCAATCCGATTGGCTGATCCAATCAGCCAATCAGATTGAGCTCGCATTCTATTGGCTTTTCCGATTAGCCAATAGAATGCGAGCTCAATCTGATTGGCTGATTGGATCAGCCAATCAGATTGAACTTGAATCTAATTGGCTGATTGAATCAGCCAATCAGATTTTTCCTACCTTAATTCTGATTGGCTGATAGAATCCTATCAGCCAATCAGAATTCGAGGGACGCCATCTTGGATGACGTCACTTAAAGGAATATTCATTCGGCGAGTAGGCGTCGGTAAAGAAGGATGGATCCGCGTTGGCTGCTTTGAAGATGGCTCCGCTCCGCTCTGGATGGATGAAGATTGAAGACGCCGCCTGGATGATGACTTCTATCGGATGTAAGACTTCTTCAGCGCCCCTTGGATGATGACTTCTATCGGATGGAAGACTTCTTCAGTGCCCCTTGGATGATGACTTCTATCGGATGGAAGACTTCTTCAGCGCCCCTTGGATGATGACTTCGGCCGGCTGGGTGAACACGACTCAAGGTAGGGAGATATTCAGGGGGGTAGTGTTAGGTTTATTTAAGGGGGGTTTGGGTGGGTTAGAGTAGGGGTATGTGGGTGGGGTTGTATTTTTTTTTTACTTGCAAAAGAGCTGATTACTTTGGGGCATGCCCTGCAAAAAGCCCTTTTAAGGGCTGGTAAAAGAGCTGATTACTTTTTAATGTAGAATAGGGTAGGGACTTTTATTATTTTGGGGGGTTTCTATTTTATTAGGGGGCTTAGATTAGGTGTAATTAGTTTAACATTCTTGTAATCTTTTTTTATTTTCTGTAATTTAGTGTTTGATTTTTTTGTAATTTAGTTTAGTTTATTTAATTGTATTTAATTGTAGGTATTGGTAGCTAATTAATTTAATTAATTTAATGATAGTGTAGTGTTAGGTTTAATTGTAACTTAGGTTAGGATTTTTTTTACAGGTAATTGTGTATTTCTTTTAGCTAGGTAGTTATTAAATAGTTAATAACTATTGTACCTAGTTAAAATAAATACAAAGTTACCTGTAAAATAAATATAAATCCTAAAATAGCTACAATGTAATTATTAATTACATTGTAGCTATCTTACTGCTAGATTTAGAGTTTTGTCGGTAACGACCCGCGTAGCTAACGCTGGCTTTTTTCTGGCCGCACCTTTAAAATAACTCTGGTATTGAGAGTCCACAGAATGGCTGCGTTAGGCTCCAAAAAGGAGCGTAAAGCATATTTAACGCAACTTCAACTCTCGATACCAGAGTTGCTTACGGATGCGGCCAGCCTCAAAAACGTGCTGTTTGAGCAGAAAAAAACCTAACACCTGCAAAAAAGCCGCGTTCAGCTCCTAACGCAGCCCCATTGTTGTCTATGGGGAAACACTTCCTACGTCTGCACCTAACACCCTAACATGTACCCCGAGTCTAAACACCCCTAACCTTACACTTATTAACCCCTAATCTGCCGCCCTCGCTATCACTGACCCCTGCATATTATTTTTAACCCCTAATCTGCCGCTCCGTAAACCGCCGCTACTTACATTATCCCTATGTACCCCTAATCTGCTGCCCCTAACACCGCCGACCCCTATATTATATTTATTAACCCCTAATCTGCCCCCCACAACGTCGCCTCCACCTGCCTACACTTATTAACCCCTAATCTGCCGAGCGGACCGCACCGCTATTATAATAAAGTTATTAACCCCTAATCCGCCTCACTAACCCTATAATAAATAGTATTAACCCCTAATCTGCCCTCCCTAACATCGCCGACACCTAACTTCAAACATTAACCCCTAATCTGCCAACTGGAGCTCACCGCTATTCTAATAAATATATTAACCCCTAAAGCTAAGTCTAACCCTAAAACTAACACCCCCCTAAGTTAAATATAATTTAAATCTAACGAAATAAATTAACTCTTATTAAATAAATTATTCCTATTTAAAGCTAAATACTTACCTGTAAAATAAATCCTAATATAGCTACAATATAAATTATATTTATATTATAGCTATTTTAGGATTTATATTTATTTTACAGGTAACTTTGTATTTATTTTAACCAGGTACAATAGCTAAAATAGTTAAAATAATTACAAAATTACCTGTAAAATAAATCCTAACCTAAGTTACAATTAAACCTAACACTACACTATCAATAAATTAATTAAATAAAATACCTACAATTACCTACAATTAAACCTAACACTACACTATCAATAAATTAATTAAATACAATATCTACATATAAATACAATGAAATAAACTAACTAAAGTACAAAAAATAAAAAAGAACTAAGTTACAAAAAATAAAAAAATATTTACAAACATCAGAAAAATATTACAACAATTTTAAACTAATTACACCTACTCTAACCCCCCTAATAAAATAACAAAGACCCCCAAAATAAAAAAATGCCATACCCTATTCTAAATTACTAAAGTTCAAAGCTCTTTTACCTTACCAGCCCTGAACAGGGCCCTTTGCAGGGCATGCCCCAAATAATTCAGCTCTTTTGCCTGTAAAAAAAACACATACAATACCCCCCCCCACATTACAACCCACCACCCACATACCCCTAATCTAACCCAAACCCCCCTTAAATAAACCTAACACTAAGCCCCTGAAGATCTTCCTACCTTATCTTCACCATACCAGGTTCACCGATCGATCCAAAACAGCTCCTCCGATGTCCTGATCCAAGCCCAAGCGGGGGGCTGAAGAGGTCCATGATCCGGCTGAAGTCATCATCCAAGCGGGAGCTGAAGAGGTCCATGATCCGGCTGAAGTCTTCATCCAAGCGGGAGCTGAAGAGGTCCATGATCCGGCTGAAGTCTTCTATCAATGGCATCTTCAATCTTCTTTCTTCGGGAGCCATCATCTTCCAGCCGACGCGGAACATCCTCTTCTCCCGACACCTACTCGCCGAATGACGGTTCCTTTAAATTACGTCATCCAAGATGGCGTCCCTCGAATTCCGATTGGCTGATAGGATTCTATCAGCCAATCAGAATTAAGGTAGGAATATTCTGATTGGCTGATGGAATCAGCCAATCAGAATCAAGTTCAATCCGATTGGCTGATCCAATCAGCCAATCAGATTGAGCTCGCATTCTATTGGCTGTTCCGATCACACACGCACACACAGGTATATATATATATATATATATATATATTTTCATATCCAACTGGTCATTTCATATACTTAATTCCATATTTAACTTATCAATACATACGGCTAGATTACAAGTTGTGCGTTAGGCTGAAAAAGCAGCGTTAGGTCCTAACGCGGCTTTTTTACACCCGCTGTTATTACGAGTCTTGCAGGTTTAGAGTCACCGCACACTTGTTTGTCCTTACCGCAAAACAACTTACGTAAACTTCATAAAGTCTTTTTTCTATGGAACTTCCATAGCGCCGGTATTACGAGTCGGTCCTGGGAGGCCAAAAAGTGAGCGGTACACCCTACCCTGTCAAGAGTCCTAACGCATTTAAAAGTCAGTAGTTATGAGTTTTACACTACAACACTGTAGCATAAAACTCATAACTACAGTGTTAAAAAGTAAACCAACACCAATAAACTACCTATTAACCCCTAAACCGAGGCCCTCCCGCATCGCAAATACTAAAATAAAAATTTTAACCCCTAATCTGCCGCTCCGGACACCGCCGCCACCTACATTTATATTTATGAACCCCTAATCTGCTGACCCCAACATCACCGACACCTACATTATATTTATTAACCCCTAATCTGCCTTCCCCAATATCACCACAACCTACCTACACTTATTAACCCCTAATCTGCCGTCCCCAACGTCGCTGCCATTATAATAAACATTAACCCCTAAACCATCCTACTCCCGCCTCGCAAACATTAGTTAAATATTATTAACCCCTAATCTGCGGGCCCTAACATCGCCGCCACCTACCTATATTTATTAACCCCTAATCTGCTGCCCTCAACGTCGCCGCCACTATATTAAAGTTATTAACCCCTAAACCTAACACCCCCTAATTTAAATATAATCTAAATAAAATTACTATCATTAACTACATTATTCCTATTTAAAACTAAATACTTACCTATAAAATAAACCCTAAGCTAGCTACAATATAACTAATAGTTACATTGTATCTAGTTTAGGATTTATTTTTATTTTACAGGCAAGTTTGTATTTATTTTAACTAGATAGAATAGTTATTAACTATTTAATAACTACCTAGCTAAAATAAATACAAATTTACCTGTAAAATAAAACCTAACCTAAGTTACACTAACACCTAACACTACAATTAAATAAATTAACTAAATTAAATACAATTACCTAAATTAAAATTAGCTAAAGTACAAAAAAACACAAACACTAAATTACAGAAAATAAAAAACAAATTACAGAAATTTAAACTAATTACACCTAATCTAATAGCCCTATTAAAATAAAAAAGCCCCCCCAAAATAAAATAAAACCCTAGCCTAAACTAAACTACCAATAGCCCTTAAAAGGGCCTTTTGCAGGGCATTTCCCCAAAGTAATCAGCTCTATTACCTTAAAGAAAAATACAAACAACCTCCCCAACAGTAAAACCCACCACCCACACAACCAACCCACCAAATAAAATACTATCTAAAAAAACCTAAGCTCCCCATTGCCATGAAAAGGGCTTTTGGATGGGCATGCCCTTAAAAGGGCAGTTAGGTTTTTTTAATGGTGTATTGGGTGGGTTTAATTTTTTAGATTAGGGTTTGGGCTTGCAAAAGAGCTAACACTAACCCCCTGAAGATCGACTTACCGGGAGACGTCTACATCCAAGCAGGGCGAAGTGGTCCTCCAGACGGGCAGAAGTCTTCATCCAAGCCGGGCAGAAGTGGTCCTCCAGATGGGCAGAAGTCTTCATCCAGACGGCATCTTCTATCTTCATCCATCCGGCGCGGAACGGGTCCATCTTCAAGACCTCCGACGTGGAGCATCCTCTTCTGCCGACGAATGAAGGTACCTTTAAGTGACGTCATCCAAGATGGTGTCCCTTAGATTCCGATTGGCTGATAGAATTCTATCAGCCAATCGGAATTAAGGTAGGAAAAATCCAATTGGCTGATGCAATCAGCCAATAGGATTGAAGTTCAATCCGATTGGCTGATCCAATCAGCCAATAGGATTGATCTCGCATTCTATTGACTGATTGGAACAGACAATAGAATCCCAGCTCAATCCTATTGGCTGATTGGATCAGCCAATAGGATTGAACCTCAATCCTATTGGCTAATTGCATCAGCCAATAGGATTTTTCCTACCTTAATTCCGATTGGCTGATAGAATTCTATCAGCCAATCGGAATTGAAGGAACGCCATCTTGGTTGACGTCATTTAAAAGGAACCTTCATTCAGTGTTAGCCGTCGGATGAAGAGGATGCTCTGCGTCGGATGTCTTGAAGATGGACCCGCTCCGCCCCGGATGGATGAAGATAGAAGATGCCATCTGGATGAAGACTTCTGCCCGTCTGAAGGACCACTTCGCCCGGCTTGGATGAAGACTTCTCCCGGTAAGATGATCTTCAAGGGGTTAGTGTTAGGTTTTTTTAAGGGGGTATTGGGTGGGTTTTAGAGTAGGCTTAGTTGTGTGGGTGGTGGGTTTTAATGTTGGGGGGGATTTGTAATTTTTTTACAGGTAAAAACATAATTTATGCTTACCTGATAAATTCCTTTCTTCTGTAGTGTGATCAGTCCACGGGTCATCATTACTTCTGGGATATTACTCCTCCCCAACAGGAAGTGCAAGAGGATTCACCCAGCAGAGCTGCATATAGCTCCTCCCCTCTACGTCACTCCCAGTCATTCGACCAAGGACCAACGAGAAAGGAAAAGCCAAGGGTGAAGTGGTGACTGGAGTATAAATTAAAAAATATTTACCTGCCTTAAAAACAGGGCGGGCCGTGGACTGATCACACTACAGAAGAAAGGAATTTATAAGGTAAGCATAAATTATGTTTTCTTCTGTTAAGTGTGATCAGTCCACGGGTCATCATTACTTCTGGGATACCAATACCAAAGCAAAAGTACACGGATGACGGGAGGGATAGGCAGGCTCTTTATACAGAAGGAACCACTGCCTGAAGATCCTTTCTCCCAAAAATAGCCTCCGATGAAGCAAAAGTGTCAAATTTGTAAAATTTGGAAAAAGTATGAAGCGAAGACCAAGTTGCAGCCTTGCAAATCTGTTCAACAGAGGCCTCATTCTTGAAGGCCCAAGTGGAAGCCACAGCTCTAGTAGAATGAGCTGTAATTCTTTCAGGAGGCTGCTGTCCAGCAGTCTCATAAGCTAAACGAATTATGCTACGAAGCCAAAAAGAAAGAGAGGTAGCGGAAGCTTTTTGACCTCTCCTCTGCCCAGAGTAAATGACAAACAGAGAAGACGTTTGTCGAAATTCCTTAGTTGCCTGTAAGTAAAATTTTAGAGCACGGACTACATCCAGGTTGTGCAGTAGACGTTCCTTCTTTGAAGAAGGATTTGGGCATAAAGAAGGAACAACAATCTCTTGATTGATATTCCTGTTAGTAACTACCTTAGGTAAGAACCCAGGTTTAGTACGCAGGACTACCTTATCCGAATGAAAAATCAAATAAGGAGAATCACAATGTAAGGCTGATAATTCAGAGACTCTTCGAGCCGAGGAAATAGCCATTAAAAATAGAACTTTCCAAGATAAAAACTTTATATCAATGGAATGAAGGGGTTCAAACGGAACGCCCTGTAAAACATTAAGAACAAGGTTTAAACTCCATGGTGGAGCAACAGTTTTAAACACAGGCTTAATCCTGGCCAAAGCCTGACAAAAAGCCTGGACGTCAGGAACTTCTGACAGACGTTTGTGTAACAGAATGGACAGAGCTGAGATCTGTCCCTTTAATGAACTAGCAGATAAACCCTTTTCTAAACCTTCTTGTAGAAAAGACAATATCCTAGGAATCCTAACCTTACTCCAAGAGTAACCTTTGGATTCACACCAATATAGGTATTTACGCCATATCTTATGGTAAATCTTTCTGGTAACAGGTTTCCTAGCCTGTATTAAGGTATCAATAACTGACTCAGAAAACCCACGTCTTGATAAAATCAAGCGTTCAATTTCCAAGCAGTCAGCTTCAGAGAAGTTAGATTTTGATGTTTGAAGGGACCCTGTATCAGAAGGTCCTGTTTCAGAGGTAGAGACCAAGGTGGACAGGATGACATGTCCACCAGGTCTGCATACCAAGTCCTGCGTGGCCACGCAGGTGCTATTAGAATCACTGATGCTCTCTCTTGTTTGATTCTGGCAATCAATCGAGGAAGCAACGGGAAGGGTGGAAACACGTAAGCCATCCTGAAGTCCCAAGGTGCTGTCAGAGCATCTATCAGGACTGCTCCTGGATCCCTGGATCTGGACCTGTAACGAGGAAGCTTGGCATTCTGTCGAGACGCCATGAGATCTATCTCTGGTTTGCCCCAACGTCGAAGTATTTGGGCAAAGACCTCCGGATGAAGTTCCCACTCCCCCGGATGAAAAGTCTGACGACTTAAGAAATCCGCCTCCCAGTTCTCCACTCCCGGGATGTGGATTGCTGACAGGTGGCAAGAGTGAGACTCTGCCCAGCGAATTATCTTTGATACTTCCATCATAGCTAGGGAGCTTCTTGTCCCTCCCTGATGGTTGATGTAAGCTACAGTCGTGATGTTGTCCGACTGAAACCTGATGAACCCCCGAGTTGTCAACTGGGGCCAAGCCAGGAGGGCATTGAGAACTGCTCTCAATTCCAGAATGTTTATTGGCAGGAGACTCTCCTCCTGACTCCATTGTCCCTGAGCCTTCAGAGAATTCCAGACGGCACCCCAACCTAGAAGGCTGGCGTCTGTTGTTACAATTGTCCAGTCTGGTCTGCTGAATGGCATCCCCCTGGACAGATGTGGCCGAGAAAGCCACCATAGAAGAGAATTTCTGGTCTCTTGATCCAGATTCAGAGAAGGGGATAAGTCTGAGTAATCCCCATTCCACTGACTTAGCATGCACAGTTGCAGTGGTCTGAGGTGTAAGCGTGCAAAGGGTACTATGTCCATTGCCGCTACCATTAAGCCGATTACCTCCATGCATTGAGCCACTGACGGGTGTTGAATGGAATGAAGGGTGCGGCAAGCACTTTGAAGTCTTGTTAGCCTGTCCTCTGTCAGGTAAATCTTCATTTCTACAGAATCTATAAGAGTCCCCAGGAAGGGAACTCTTGTGAGTGGAACGAGTGAACTTTTCTTTTCGTTCACCTTCCATCCATGTGACCTTAGAAATGCCAGCACTAACTCTGTATGAGACTTGGCAGTTTGAAAGCTTGAAGCTTGTATCAGAATGTCGTCTAGGTATGGAGCTACCGAGATTCCCCGCGGTCTTAGTACCGCCAGAAGAGCACCCAGAACCTTTGTGAAGATTCTTGGAGCTGTAGCCAATCCGAATGGAAGAGCCACAAACTGGTAATGCCTGTCTAGGAAGGCAAACCTTAGGTACCGATAATGATCTTTGTGAATCGGTATGTGAAGGTAAGCATCTTTTAAATCTACAGTGGTCATGTACTGACCCTCTTGGATCATAGGTAAAATTGTCCGAATAGTCTCCATCTTGAACGATGGAACTCTTAGGAATTTGTTTAGGATCTTTAAGTCCAGGATTGGTCTGAAAGTTCCCTCTTTTTTGGGAACCACAAACAGATTTGAGTAAAACCCCTGTCCCTGTTCCGATCGTGGAACTGGATGGATTACTCCCATTAACAAGAGCTCTTGTACGCAGCGTAGAAACGCCTCTTTCTTTGTCTGGATTGTTGACAATCTTGACAGATGAAATCTCTCTCTTGGAGGAGAGTATTTGAAGTCCAGAAGGTATCCCTGAGATATTATCTCTAGCGCCCAGGGATCCTGAACATCTCTTGCCCAAGCCTGGGCGAAGAGAGAAAGTCTGCCCCCCACTAGATCCGATCCCGGATCGGGGGCCCTCAATTCATGCTGTTTTAGGGGCAGCAGCAGGTTTCCTAGTCTGCTTGCCCTTGTTCCAGGACTGGTTAGGTTTCCAGCCTTGTCTGTAGCGAGCAACAGCTCCTTCCTGTTTTGGTGCAGAGGAAGTTGATGCTGCTCCTGCTTTGAAATTACGAAAGGAACGAAAATTAGACTGTCTAGTCTTGGCTTTGGCTTTGTCCTGAGGCAGGGCATGGCCTTTACCTCCTGTAATGTCAGCGATAATCTCTTTCAACCCGGGCCCGAATAAGGTCTGCCCTTTGAAAGGTATATTAAGCAATTTAGACTTAGAAGTAACATCAGCTGACCAGGATTTTAGCCACAGCGCCCTGCGTGCCTGAATGGCGAATCCTGAATTCTTCGCCGTAAGTTTAGTAAGATGTACTACGGCCTCCGAAATGAATGAATTAGCTAGTTTAAGGACTCTAAGCCTGTTCGTAATGTCGTCCAGAATAGCTGAACCAATGTTCTCTTCCAGAGACTCAATCCAGAATGCCGCTGCAGCCGTGATCAGCGCAATGCATGCAAGGGGTTGCAATATAAAACCTTGTTGAACAAACATTTTCTTAAGGTAACCCTCTAATTTTTTATCCATTGGATCTGAAAAAGCACAGCTATCCTCCACCGGGATAGTGGTACGCTTAGCTAAGGTAGAAACTGCTCCCTCCACCTTAGGGACCGTTTGCCATAAGTCCCTTGTGGTGGCGTATATTGGAAACATTTTTCTAAATATCGGAGGGGGTGAGAACGGCACACCGGGTCTATCCCACTCCTTAGTAACAATTTCAGTAAGTCTCTTAGGTATAGGAAAAACCTCAGTACTCGTCGGTACCGCAAAATATTTATCCAACCTACACATTTTCTCTGGTATTGCAACTGTGTTTCAATCATTCAGAGCCGCTAACACCTCCCCTAGTAATACACGGAGGTTTTCCAGTTTAAATTTAAAATTTGAAATATCTGAATCCAGTCTGTTTGGATCAGAACCGTCACCCACAGAATGAAGCTCTCCGTCCTCATGTTCTGCCACCTGTGACGCAGTGTCTGACATGGCCCTAATATTATCAGCGCACTCTGTTCTCACCCCAGAGTGATCACGCTTACCTCTTAGCTCTGGTAATTTAGCCAAAACCTCAGTCATAACAGTAGCCATATCCTGTAATGTGATTTGTAATGGCCGCCCAGATGTACTCGGCGCTACAATATCACGCACCTCCCTCTGAGCGGGAGATGTAGGTACTGACACGTGAGGCGAGTTAGTCGGCATAACTCTCCCCTCGTTGTTTGGTGAAATTTGTTCAATTTGTACAGATTGACTTTTATTTAAAGTAGCATCAATACAGTTAGTACATAAATTTCTATTGGGCTCCACTTTGGCATTGCAACAAATGACACAGGTATCATCCTCTGAATCAGACATGTTTAACACACTAGCAAATAAACTTGTAACTTGGAAATACAATTCAATTAGAATAATATTAAAACGTACTGTGCCTTTAAGAAGCACAGAAGATCTATGACAGTTGAAAATTAATAAATTGAAACAGTTATAGCCTCAATCCTTGTAAATAACACAACTTTAGCAAAGGTTTAATCCCATTAGCAAAGATAACAAATTCTGAAAGCAGGAAACAAATTACAGAATAAACGTTTTTTATCTCAGTCAAACTATAATTCTCACAGCTCTGCTGAGAGAAATTACCTCCCTCAAAATAAGTTTTGAAGACCCCTGAGCTCTGTAGAGATGAACCGGATCATGCAGGGAATACAATGAGTTGCTGACTGAAATATTTGATGTGTAGTAAAAGCGCCAAAAAACGGCCCCTCCCCCTCACACACAGCAGTGAGGGAGAACAGAAACTGTCAGAAAACAGATTAAGCAACTGCCAAGTGGAAAAATAGTGCCCAAACATTTATTCACTCAGTACCTCAGTAAATGAAAACGATTTTACATTCCAGCAAAAACGTTAAACATAATCTCTAGTTATTAAACAGCTTTATGTATTTCTTACAGTGTAATTCTAGTGAAGTACCATTCCCCAGAATACTGAAGTGTAAAGTATACATACATGACATTATATCGGTATGGCAGGATTTTCTCATCAATTCCATTGTCAGAAAATAAAAACTGCTACATACCTCTATGCAGATTCATCTGCCCGCTGTCCCCTGATCTGAAGTTTACCTCTCCTCAGATGGCCGAGAAACAGCAATATGATCTTAACTACTCCGGCTAAAATCATAACAAAAACTCTGGTAGATTCTTCTTCAAACTCTGCCAGAGAGATAATAACACACTCCGGTGCTATTTTAAAATAACAAACTTTTGATTGAAGATATAAAACTAAGTATAATCACCATAGTCCTCTCACACATCCTATCTAGTCGTTGGGTGCAAGAGAATGACTGGGAGTGACGTAGAGGGGAGGAGCTATATGCAGCTCTGCTGGGTGAATCCTCTTGCACTTCCTGTTGGGGAGGAGTAATATCCCAGAAGTAATGATGACCCGTGGACTGATCACACTTAACAGAAGAAAGAGCCGATTACTTTAGGGCAATGCCCCGCAAAAGGCCCTTTTAAAGGGCTATTTGTAATTTAGTGTAAGGTAGGGCTTTTTTTTTTTATTTGGGGGGGGGGGTTATTTTGATAGGGGGATTAGATTAGGTGTAATTAGTTTAAAAATATTGTAATTTGTTTACTATTTTCTGTAATTTAGTGTTTGTTTTTTTTGTACTTTAGCTAATTTTATTTAATTGTATTTAATTTAGGGAAATAATTTAATTATAGTGTAGTGTTAGGTGTTAGTGTAACTTAGGTTAGGTTTTATTTTACAGGTAAATTTGTATTTATTTTAGCTAGGTATTTATTAAATAGTTAATAACTATTAAGTAACTATTCTACCTAGTTAAAATAAATACAAACTTGCCTGTAAAATAAAAATAAACCCTAAGCTAGATACAATTCAACTATTAGTTATATTGTAGCTAGCTTAGGGTTTATTTTATAGGTAAGTATTTAGTTTTAAATAGGAATAATTTAGTTAATGATATGAATTTTATTTAGATTTATTTAAATTATATTTAAGTTAGGGGGGGTTAGGGTTATACTTAGGTTTAGGGGTTAATAAATTTAGAATAGTGGCAGCGACGTTTGGGGCGGCAGATTAGGGGTTAATAAATATAATGTAGGTGTCAGCGATGTTGGGGGCAGCAGATTAGGGGTTAATAAGTATAATGTAGGTGGCGGCGATGTCCGGAGTGGCAGATTAGGGGTTAATAAGTAAGATTAGGGGTGTTTAGACTTGGGGTTCATGTTAGGGTGTTAGGTGTAAACATAAATTTTATTTCCCCATAGGAATCAATGGGGTTGCATTGACTTTTTTTCAGCTGGCTCTCCCCGTTGATTCCTATGAGGAAATCGTGCACGAGCACGTTACACCAGCTCACCGCTAAAGTAAGCAGCGCTGGTATTGGAGTGAGATGTGGAGCAAAATTTTGCTCTACGCTCAATTTTTGTCTATTAACGCCGGGTTTGTAAAAATCCGTAATACCAACGCTGTCTATAAGTGAGCGGTGAGCATAAATAGCCTATAACGCAAAACTTGTAATCTAGGTGTAATTGAATATGAGGAAGAGAAACTTTCAGAGATTAATTCAGAAATAGAACGAATGAGCACTGATGTAAAAACATATGAAATTAAGGAAGACTTTCAAAAATCATACAAAAACATGAATGAAAAAATAAATAGATTTGCTAAATTTATCTCTAAAAAGATAGAGCGTAAGGTTGATAGGGATCTCCAAGATTATCATAATAAAAGAGTGTATCTCTGGAAAACAAAAAATACTAACAGAGATGCCACTAGATCTGATGAAACAACAGAATCTGATTCCTCAGACAAAGAGGACAGAACCTATAGCAGTTCTAAAGGCAACAGAAAGAATAGAATAACCCCACACCAAGGTTCAGTCCCTTTAGGAAACACACCAGACGAGGTCGAAAGAAATCTTAGAGCCTCAATACACACTCAATCAATGAAATCCACAAAACCACAGAAGAAGAAAACTTACAAGTAATAAATCTTTCTTCGAAAGTTCTAACTGACCAACATCTCAATGTACTTAGTAAGGGTCTATTTTACTGTCAAAGATTACTTTTGAAAAAATACTTTAGTGCCAACAACTTGGTTTCCTCCTTAAGGGAAGAGGACCAAGAAACTTTCAATAATATATTATCACTACTATAGGAAACATAAGGGTCTGGGGAGATTAATAATGAATGGAGGCATGTCAACAAGAATAAATCCTCATTTGTTCCCTCTAGTGCAGTTTCCCACAAAATTGCCACATTCCTTAATCTAGTATGTGAAGACATACTTATAATAGACACAACTATAACCAATACAAATTACATTTTAAGGAAAGACAGGCTTTAAGGGAAATACAGAAATGGGACGATGTTCTCATAAAGCCCAGTGCTAAGGAAGTGAATATAGTGATCTGTAGCTAAACAATGAACATAATTACAGAAGATTATTTTCAGACCCAATGATTTTTGCACAAAGTATAATAATTTGATTCAAAATGCATTTACACTTGATAATAAAGAAAATAATTTCTTGTATGTACACAAACCAACTCTATAGCTTGTGGCACATTCTACCTGCCAACATATGGTAAAAAAAACAGAATATAGATTGTTTTGGGAACAAACATATATACAATAATTACATCAATTGTAAGACCAAGAACGTAATCTATTGTTTAAGCTGTGACTAACATTTACTATGTGGGTATGTCCACTCGCACCCTTGCTACTAGAATAATTGAACATCTCAGTAACATCCACAATGCCATAAAGGCATTAGAAAAAGGAAAACAAATAACTACTGTGGCCAAACACTTTCTGACTCATCACAATACTAACCCTAAAGCTCTGAAATGTTGGGGTTTAGATACAATCAAATGTGGTATCAGGAGGTGGAGATGCCAAGAAAGTATGTACTATAGTACACAGAAGCTGTGCAGAAGATGCAGTATATGTACACTGGGTTAATGGGTTTGATGAACAGATATGCAAATCCATTCTGTTAAAAACATCTATGATGTGTTCTTTATATGAAAGAATTCATTTAACAGCTTATCTTAGTATACTAACATTTTCATAAATTTACCCATAAGGTTATAATGGGGGAATAGGCACTGATGTGAATGGCTGATTACATGTCACATGATCGAACTTTTCTATACTTTTTTAGTCCTCGATCAGGTAGCATTGCTACACTCACACTATCGTATTTTACCCATAAGGTTAGAATGGAGGAGTGGGCACTAACGAGATTGGTTAATCATAGTCACGTGTTGGGACTTTGTACTTTTTATATAGTCCTCAATCAGGTAGCCATGTAAAATACACAATTGTTGCACTTCTGCCATAAGGATAAAACATTTGTGTATGCAACACTGGGATTGTCCATTAACAATCACATGACTTACCAAACAATGAAAATGATAGCCAGCCAATAGGAAATTTATAGCTCTTAAGTCTTCATTCAGGTAGTTTGCGACCTGACCAATGGGGAGTAGGGCGGGAATGGATGCTAGGTGCTGATTGGTCGCCCCGTTTTTAAATTTCCGGCTCCGGCGTTAGCAATTTTTCAAAATTCCTTGGACATATATACTTGACAAAGGCCCATATACGGGCCGAAATGCGTAGCAATCCTTTTTCCTTTTCTTTTTTGTTGAGCCTGCCTGCATGCCCCCAACTGATGCCGACGTAACCAGTTATCGGCCAGGAATACCGGGGGTATTTCTGTAAGTCTAGCTTTCTTTTTTTGTAGCTTACTAGTACAGGTTTTTCAGTGTATGTGTCTTTTGGCGTTAATTTGTATGTAGGTTCTTAGAACCGAGGTATCTACCATTTTTTAAAATATTTAAATAAAGGATTAAGTTTTAATATTTCCTGTACCTTAAGTGAGCTGGTTGTGCACTTTTAAAACTCTTATTTCTCTTACTTGGTTATCCAGTCCACGGTTTCATCCTTACTTGTGGGATATTCTCAATCCCTACAGGAAGTGGCAAAGAGAGCACACAGCATAGCTGTCCATATAGCTCCCCTCAGGCTCCGCCCCCCCCAGTCATTCTCTTTGCCGCTCTAACAAGTAGCATCTCCACGGGAGGGTAAAGAGTATGTGGTGTTAGATTTGTAGTTTTCAATCAAGAGTTTGTTATTTTAAAATAGTGCCGGTTTGTACTATTTACTCTGAGGCAGAAAGTGATGAAGATTTCTGCTGAGAGGAAAAAGATTTTAGCATGTTGTAACTAAAATCCACTGCTGTTCCCACACAGGATTGTTGAGTACCGGAGAACTTCAGTTGGGGGGAACAGTTTGCAGGCTTAACTGCTTAAGGTATGCTCAGTCATTTTTTCTAACAAGACCCGGTAATGCTAGAAGACTGATAGAAATCCCCATGTGGGAAGGTAAGCCATTTTCTGAAACGCAGTATAGAAGGATGGCTTCAGTTAAGGGCTTAAATACTGGTAGACACTGTGATGGGCTAAATCGATTACTTTATTAGGGTAATCTTATATTTGTTCAAGTGTTTTAGACGTTGGGAAACACTTTTGGGGTTTTTATTACACCTGGCATATTGTAAGACACCTAATCTGACTCAGGAAGGCCCCATAACTCCGGAATGAAGAGGGAGGGGGCCTCATTTTCGTGCCTCAGTTGCGCAGTTGTTTTGCAAGGCAGCTTCATGCAGCTTCATGTGTAGAGTCCTGAGAGTGCAGGAGGACTTCACTGAGGCTTATATTCTTCTACAAATAACCCAAAAGGAAGGTAGGGCCACAGCAAAGACTGTGGCACCGTGCTGTAGTGTGTTAAACCGGTAGTTTACTTCAATTGGCTCCGGTTTGGGCAATAAGGGGTTAATTAATTTGAAAATGTGTGTGCAATCATTTCAAAGCATTGGGATCATGTGGTGAAAATGTCATAAAGATCGGATGTTTTTTGGTGATTTGGTAAAAAAGTGTGTGCTTTTTATTATGTAAAGGCACAGTAACGTTTTTTCAAAAAGTGAATTTTACTGTATTGTAGTGCTGTCTAAGTCTGTCAAACATGTCTGAGTCTTCAGATAGACCGTGTTCTTTATGTTTAAAAGCCATGGCGGTACCCCCATTGCATTTGTGTTTAAAGTGTGCTAAAACATCTAAGCATTTTAAAGACCATGCAGTGACACTTAAAAATGTAGCCCAAGATGATTCTTTAACGGAAGGTAATGAGGATAGTCCTCCTTCCTCTCCCCATGTGTCGACACCAGTTATGCCCGCGCAAGCGATGCCTATTTACCTCTAGCGCATTGGCCCCTATTACCTTACAACAATTAGCAGCAGTAATGGATTATTCTCTTGCAGCATTTTTATCCAAACTGCCAGTTTTTCCAAAAAAGTGCGATAGCTCAGTTTTAAATACAGAGGATGAGCAATCAGAAGCTTTGGATGAGTTATCTGTAGTACCCTCACAACACTCAGAGTTAGCAGTGAGGGACGGTCTGTCTGAAGGAGAAATTTCTGACACAGGAAAAGTTTCTCAGCGGGCAGAGTCAGATTCATTAGCGTTTAAATTCAAGCTGGAGCACCTCCGCGTCCTGCTTAAGGAGGTTTTAGCTACGCTGGATGATTGTGACCCCATGGTGGTCCCATAAAAATTGTGTAAAATGGACAGGTTTTTAGAGGTCCCTGTATACACTGAGGCATTTCCGATCCCAAAGAGGGTGGCGGATATTGTGACTAAGGAGTGGGAGAGACCAGGTGTACCCTTTGTTCCCCCCCCTTATCTTTAAGAAAATGTTCCCCATAACACTTGCTAAGTGTACAACTATACCAATAGAGGACAGTTGTGCTTTCAATTTTTGTTCAGCAAGGTTTTCTGCTTTAACCAATTGGCTGCATTATTCCGATAACTACTGCAGCGGCATTTTGGTTTGAGGCTCTGGAGGAGTCGCTCCAGAGGGAGACTTCATACGACGAGGTCATGGATAGAATTCATGCTTTAAAGCTGGCTAATTCTTTTATCACTGATGCCGCTTTCCAATAAGCTAAGTTAGCGGCGAAAAACTCAGGTTTTGCCATCATGGCGCGAAGAGCGCTTTGGCTCAAATCGTGGTCGGTGGATGTGTCGTCCAAAACGAAACTGTTAAATATTCCTTTCAAGGGGAAAACCCTATTCGGCCCAGAGCTGAAAGAAATTATTTCGGATATCACTGGGGGAAAAGGCCATGCCCTTCCACAAGATAGGCCGTTTAAGGCCAAAAACAAGGCTAATTTTCACTCCTTTCGCAACTTCAGGAGCGGACCTGCTGCAACCTCTGCTGCCGCAAAGCAAGATAACGCTTCACAGCCCAAAGCAACCTGGAAACCCTTGCAGGGCTGGAATAAGGGTAAACAGGCCAAGAAGCCTGCTCCTGCTACCAAGACAGCATGAAGGGGTAGCCCCCGATCCGGGATCGGATCTAGTAGGGGGCAGACTTTCTCTCTTTGCTTAGGCTTGGGCAAGAGATGTTCCAGATCCCTGGGCATTAGAAATAGTTGCTTAGGGGTACCTTCTAGAATTCAAGGATTCTCCCCCAAGGGGAAGGTTCCACATTTCTCGTTTGTCTTCAGACCAAACAAAGAAACAGGCGTTCTAACGCTGTGTAGAAGATCTTCTAAAAATGGGAGTGATACACCCAGTTCCAATTGCAGAACAAGGACTGGGCTTTTACTCAAACCTGTTTGTAGTTCCCAAAAAGGAAGGAAATTTCAGGCCAATCCTGGATCTAAAAATTCTAAACAAATTCCTCAGAGTTCCGTCTTTCAAGATGGAAACCATTCGGACAATCTTGCCGATGATCCAGGAAGGTCAATATATGACTACCGTGGATCTAAAGGATGCGTACCTACATATTCCTATCCACAAAGATCACCATCAGTTCCTAAGGTTTGCCTTTCTGGACAAACATTACCAGTTCATGGCCCTTCCTTTTGGGTTGGCCACCACTCCAAGAATTTTCAGAAAGGTGTTAGGGTCCCTTCTGGCGGTACTAAGACCGCGGGGCAATGCAGTAGCACCTTACCTAGACGACATCTTAATACAGGCATCGTCTTTTCACAGAGCCAAGGCTTATACGGACATTGTCCTGGCCTTTCTAAGGTCTCACGGGTGGAAGGTGAATGTAGAAAAGAGTTCTCTGTCCCCGCTCACAAGGGTTCCCTTCCTGGGAACACTAATAGACTTGGTAGAAATGAAAATCTTTCTGACAGAGGTCAGGAAATCAAAACTGTTGAATACTTGCCGAGTTCCTCATTCCATTCCTCGGCCTTTTGTGGCTTAGTGCATGGAGGTAATTGGTTTAATGGTTGCGGCAATGGACGTAGTCCCCTTTGCCTGAATTCATCTCAGACCACTGCAACTGTGCATGCTCAAACAGTGGAATGGGGATTATGCAGATTTGTCTCCTCAAATACAAATGGACCAGAAAACCAGAGACTCTCTTCTCTGGTGGTTGTCTCAGGATCACCTGTCTCAGGGAATGAGTTTCCGCAGACCGGAGTGGATCATTGTCACGACCGATGCCAGTCTGTTAGGCTGGGGTGCGGTCTGGCACTCCCTGAAAGCTCAGGGTCTATGGTCTCTGGAAGAATCTCTTCTCCCGATAAACATTTTGGAACTGAGAGCGATATTCAATACGCTCCAGGCGTGGCCTCAACTAGCGGAGGCCAAATTCATCAGATTTCAGTCGGACAACATCACGACTGTAGCGTACATCAATCATCAGGGAGGAACAAAGAGTTCCCTAGCGATGAAGGAAGTATCCAAGATCATCAAATAGGCGGAGGATCACTCCTGCCATCTATCTGCAATTCACATCCCAGGGGTAGACAACTGGGAGGCGGATTTTCTAAGTCGTCAGACTTTCCATCCGGGGGAGTGGGAACTCCACCCAGATGTTTTTGCTCAGCTGACCCAGCTATGGAGCATTCCAGAATTGGATCTGATGGCGTCCCGTCAGAACACCACACTTCCCCTTTACGGATCTAGATCCAGGGATCCCAAGGCGGCATTGATAGATGCATTAATAGCGCCTTGGTCATTCAGTCTAGCTTATGTATTTCCACCGTTTCCTCTTCTCCCTCGGCTAGTAGCCAGAATCAAACAGGAGAAGGCTTCGGTAATTTTGATAGCACCTGCGTGGCCACGCAGGACTTGGTATGCAGACCTAGTGGACATGTCATCGGTCCCACCATGGAAACTGCCATTGAGGCAGGATCTTCTAATTCAAGGTCCTTTCAAGCATCCAAATCTAGTTTCTCTGCAACTGACTGCTTGGAGATTGAACGCTTAATCCTAGCTAAGCGTGGTTTCTCTGAATCAGTTATAGATACTCTGATACAGGCCAGAAAGCCTGTCACCAGGAAAATTTACCATAAGATATAGAGAAAATATCTTTGTTGGTGTGAATCCAAGGGTTACTCGTGGAGTAAGGTTAGGATTCCAAGGATATTGTCTTTTCTCCAAGAAGGATTGGAGAAAGGTCTGTCAGCTAGTTCCTTAAAGGGACAGATATCTGCTCTGTCTATCCTGTTACATAAGCGTCTGGCAGCTGTACCAGACGTTCAAGTGTTTGCACAGGCCTTAGTTAGAATCAAGCCTGTTTACAAGCCTGTGGCTCCTCTATGGAGTCTAAATTTAGTTCTTTCAGTTCTTCAAGGGGTTCCGTTTGAACCTTTACATTCCATAGATATTAAGTTATTATCTTGGAAAGTTTTGTTTTTAGTAGCCATTTCTTCTACTCGAAGAGTTTCTGAATTGTCTGCTTTGTAGTGTAATTCACCCTATCTGGTGTTCCATGCAGATAAGGTTGTTTTGCATACCAAACCTGGTTTCCTTCCAAAAGTGGTTTCTAATAAGAATATTAACCAGGAAATCATTGTTCCTTCTCTGTGTCCTAATCCAGTTTCTAAGAAGGAACGACTTTTACACAATCTTGACCTGGTTCGTGCTTTGAAATTCTATTTAAAAGCAACTAAAGATTTCAGACAAACATCATCATTGTTTGTTGTCTATTCTGGTAAGAGGAGAGGTCAGAAAGCGACTGCTACCTCTCTTTCCTTCTGGCTGAAAAGCATCATCGGATTGGCTTATGAGACTGCTGGACAGCAGCCTCCTGAACGAATTACAGCTCATACCACCAGAGCTGTGGCTTCCACATGGGCTTTCAAGAATGAGGCTTCTGTTGAACAGATTTGTAAGGCAGCGACTTGGTCTTCGCTGCATACATTCGCCAAATTTTACAAATTCGATACTTTTGCTTCTTCGGAGGCTATTTTTGGGAGAAAGGTTTTGCAAGCAGTGGTGCCTTCCATTTAGGTTACCTGACTTGTTCCCTCCCTTCATCCGTGTCCTAAAGCTTTGGTATTGGTATCCCACAAGTAAGGAAGAAACCGTGGACTGGATACACCAAGTAAGAGAAAACAGAATTTATGCTTACCTGATAAATTACTTTCTCTTACGGTGTATCCAGTCCATGGCCCGCCCTGACAATTCGGTCAGGTTCAAATTTAATTTTTAAAATAACTACAGTCACCACTGCACCCTATGGTTCTCCTTTTTCTCCTAACCGTCGGTCGAATGACTGGGGGGGGCGGAGCCTGAGGGGAGCTATATGGACAGCTTTGCTGTGTGCTCTCTTTGCCACTTCCTGTAGGGATTGAGAATATCCCACAAGTAAGGATGAAACCGTGGACTGGATACACCGTAAGAGAAAGTAATTTATCAGGTAAGCATAAATTCTGTTTTTATCATCCCTTATGGGGTGATTCCATCTTTATTCAACATTTCCTTTAGAGGAGTAGCACCCGGTCTTTTGACCGGTTTCTCTGGCCCCTAATAACTTACATAGTGCCACACTCACCCCTTTTGACTCTTAATGTAAATTATTCCTCAGTATCTTAGACTTTAGTGATGTTGGTCTAATGCAGTGTCGGGTTAGCAGGCTAGCGATAAGTGTTTTTTTTTTTTTTGTTTTTGTTTTTTTTTTTAACAAAGCACTTGTAAATCGGGCATATAGTTGTTTAAGAAAGAGTCCCCAAAGGAACCTCTATTAATTTTACTTAAATCTGCAAAATCTGAGGCCTAAAAATCAAACATACTTAAAAACTTTATATTAAATTTATGCCTTATTTATTTGAAAATGTTTGATGGTAACATCCATTTAAATGAAATTAATCCAACACTGATACCAGATAAACTGTCCTGTAGAATGTAGATTAAGGTTGCTGTATTTCAACCAACCAGATGACCATATCAGACTCATGACATAGCTCAATCCTTTGCATTGAGGGCTCTTAACAAATCCTATAACCAGTACTTTTATGAATGAGAACTATACATTAGATACCAGCATGAATGGCCTCTACGTGTAAGGCACTACTCTGTAATTGATTAGTATGCTACAACTATGATTTCCTTTTTAATATAGTTACAACTATGGAATTTATAATTAAGTACTGAACACTGAATTCAACCATTTTCTTCAATGTTTCTAAATGACATAATGCATATGAAGGCGTTTTGATCACAGCTTGGCGGTTAAATAATTTCTTCTGAAGATCAATGTCAGAAGGGCTGTGCTTAGTGATAATTCATGGGAAGATTCTACAATTTATTAATCATTTTTTAGGGCTTTTGTTATCACTCTTAATGGATTACTAAAAATCTTGCCAAATCAGCAGTGTTATTGAACAGTTCTGGCATTGAAGTACAATTACCTCTTTTTTTTTTCTTCTTTTTTTTTTTTTATAGAAGTGCAAAGTTAATTACTGGATCTAATACAGTAATTTGATAGTTTGTCACTAAAATAGTGAATGGGACAGTGAAATTGGAAAATCAAGCACTGTATTAGTACTATTAATGGAGACATATATGATAATATAAAACTTGGAGGTTATAAACTAATACACAAGTAACATTTTTTTCCCCTTAAATGTAAACCAGGATATGCATCTAGTAAACATTAAAGAGATTATATATATATAAATAAAATAAGATTTGTGTGTATATCTATCTATCTATTTATATATGTCCAAACAGACAAGCACTCCAGAACACAGAAAGCAGTATGCCTGTGATGCAACAGAAGAAGTACACAGTAACAAGAAAGAGTGCACTCACCAGGACTTGTATCACAATTTATTCCTCAAATGTGAACATTTTCGGGGAGTTTAACCCCTTCCTCAGACATACAGAAAAAACAATGAACTCACCCCAACACCAAACACCTTACTTATGTGTTACCGCCATCACACACGCTCTCCCGAGTAGGGCGCCACCCATTGATGAAGACACCATCCCAGGCAACACAGGATTCCGATCAAACAATAACAGTGAGAAATATACAATTCTATTAAACGTCTATTAGACAGCGTACATCAAGATCATCTCCTATAAACCACTTAGCATCAAACAATTCCCTAACAGCACCTTTTTTCCTTCTGTTTCTTGTTGCCAGTGGAACAGAGGAGACTGCTTTCCTCTCCAATATCCAAATCTTGAAAGAATCCACAGCACCAAATTTTATAAACCAAACTTAGGAGTTTATTGTAGTGGGTACAAACAAATGCAACGTTTCGGGAGCAATGTGCATGATTAAGGGAATTGCTCCTGAAATGTTGCATTTGTTTGTACCCACTACAATAAACTCCTAAGTTTGGTTTATGAAATTTGGTGCTGTGGATTCTTTAAAACACTTAGGAGAGAAGAGCATAAGCTAACAACATTAGGTCTACCTCAACGCCGAAACGGAACCGGCATCCATGTCGGAAGCCGATCAGCCAAGGTCAGTCGTCATAGCAACCTAGTTCAACAAACTCACTTGGCCAATCATAAAATGCCAAAATATTGTGCAAGTCTAATAACAGCTGACTTGAAGCTGATAGGCTGTGTAATATTATTAATCAAGAAAGAGCAGAGACAATTACGCACCTAAGCAAAGGATGCAACAAAAATCTGTTATATATTTAACAGACGTTAAAAACACAGTATTGTAATGGAGGCAGGGGGTGGAGCTAGATGTACAGAGTGCAATATGTAACAGAGTATAATAAATTAGAGGCCATGTCTACAGCAGGGGCTGGAACAGCCAATCAAATGGAAGGCAACAGTTATAGCAGCCAATAGGGAATATTCTACAAAACTAACAATTATAGCACAAACAGGAGTATAAATATAGTTAAAAAAAAGACACCAATTAGCATAAACAATTATCAGCTGGTTTATAACAGTAAAATAAATGCTATATCGTATTATAAGGTTAGCTTAAGAGACCTAGACTTATCAATGAAGTATAAGGCAAAAGCCTAAATACCAAAATACATGTCGGCCATATCATAAAATAACACAACCAAACTGGCAGCAGCAGTTGTATAATAGCTAAAGCAACAGACTCTCCTGTCAATAATGCGTATAAGTGTAAGCTAGCCCCCAAGCAAAGACATATCACCAAAAGTAACAGAAGGGCAGATGACACACTTCAAGATCTAATCAGACCAGAATATCAAACATACCAAAAAAACAATATTCTAGAGAAGAACTAGAACAAACATTTGTCTAAGCATCTGAAATGGGACATTAAAACAGCAGACAACAACATGATACAAAACATAACATGTAAAACACATAAGCACAGACATAGAGAGTCCAGGCAGTGCAGCTTCCAAAAATTTTGTAGGTAAGCCAATTAAGCCTGCCATTACAGGCACACCTATCAATCAAGTTGTGTATTCAACCCTTTTGGTAAGAACATAAGTCCAGCGTGCCTCTCTTAGGGTATTTCTGTCCCCTCCCCAGTTTTGCGAGGGGACATGATCAATAATAGTGTAATTAAGATCTTTTACTGTATGTTTCATTTCCATGAAATGATGAGCTACCAGTTGGTCCGAGGTACCCTTTTTGAGGGCTGTCCTTATTGCAGACTGATGATTGGCCAACCGGGTACGGAGATCATCAGTGGTTTTCCCCACATAGAATAAACCACAAATGCAGTGTAATAGATACACCACCTTTATTGTGTATCTATTACTGTCATTCTGTGTTTATGGAAGGATTTCTGTCACCTATGAGGGTGAAAAAAGTATTATCCCATTATCAGGCCACTACATGTAGTACACCCGATACTGCAAAATACCCGCTTCTTTTCAAATTTTCAGCCAAGAGCTCTTGTTATAGCTGGTAACTGGGTCAGTTTTTACCAAAATTTCCCTTAAGGATCTGGACCGGCTGAACCCAATTCTTAGAGGAGGTGCCAATTATCCTGTAAATGTTTGTTAATCAGCTTTTTTCCCCCATGTAGGTAGTCACAAAGGTCATATGTTCCTCAGACCTATCCCTTCTCAAATTGTTTGGACCTTAGAGAAGTACACATGGCTGTGTTCTAAGCAATTTGGGGGGGATAACCCCTTTGGATAAATCTTTTTTCCATCTAGTAATTGTTTTTCCTTGTTGATCTCCTCAGTGTTGTTGCGAATAGCTTTTTGTAGTTAGGATTTTGGTAAAGCACTTTTTAGTGCTGGTGGCATGAGGTGTATTCCAAAAGGGAGTTTCTATCAGTCCCTTTCCTGAACAAAGTAGAGTGTAATGTATCCTGTTCTTTATAAAGGCATACCTGAAACTCTATTTGACTCATTGAGAACTGCATCTTAAACTTTAGAGCAGAATTGGAACTGTTCAGTCGGATAAACCATTGTTCCAGTTCCTATTTAGTACCTCCCCAGATAAGCAGCAAGTCATCTATGTAACATCTGTAGAATTTGATCAGTTGATCCATAAACAGATCCGTGTCCTGGGTTTCAAAATATTCCATGTGGAGGTTGGCGTACGATGGGGCCATATTCGATCCCATTGCCGTCCCCTGTAGTTGTAAGAAAAACTTGTTTTCAAATTTAAAGTAATTTGTTTTCAGGCACAACTCAAGCAAATGTATCAGTACCTCCACAGGAGGACCCACATAAGGGTATTTCAACAGGTGATGACGTGTTGCCAAAATTCCCTCATTATGAGGTATAACAGTATACAAGCTGGTGACGTCCAAAGTCACCAGTAAGTCATGTTCTTCACAGCAAATGTGCTCAAGCTGTTCCGAAAGCATCGCAGAATCCCTTAGGTAGCTATTCATCTGCCGTACTATAGGTTGCAGAAAGGAATCCACAAATTTGGCAATAGGTTGTAGTAGTGAGCCCACAGCAGACACAATCGGCCTGCCAGGGGGTTGGACATGCTTTTGTGGATTTTAGGCAAAGTGTAACAAATTGGAATTCTTGGGCATATCACCATAAGATATTCCAGGGTGGTTTACCTGAGTATGCCCATAACGAAGTGCTCCTGCAGGAAGGTTTCAATCTCAATCTTGAACTTCAGAGTAGGATCTCCAGGAAGTTTGGAATAAGTCAAATTATCACTAAATTGGCCCAGGATTTCAGTTCTGAAGTCACTATAATTCAATAGGACTAATGCACCACCCTTGTCTGCTTCCCTGATGATGATAATGGTATTATCCTCAGCTGTTTCAGGGCTGTTCTTCCCTCCTTGTTCTGATTTTTGAATGTACTCTGTTTCTGTTCTTTGATAGATTGATTCAGTCTGAGATGGAACAATCGAGTATACGTCCATATGCTGTCATTCTGGGAGACTGGATCAAAAGTGGATTTTTAATAATTAATAATCTCAATTCCCCCATTCATACTCCAGAAGTTCTCCGAGCCATCAGTAACTCTAAAATAGGGAAAGCCGTGGGTCCGGACTCCTTCCCCATCGAGTACTATAAAATCCTTATCACAGACATAGCTCCAACACTAACCCTCACCTACTCCAATTATCTGTCAGGACAGTCAACTCCAGATGCAAGATTCACAGACACACACATTTGTATTCTTCCAAAACCAGATAGAGATCCTATGCTCACCTCTTCAATTAGACCCATCTCACTACTCAATAGCGATTACAAAATATTTGCAAAAATTCTAGCGGACAGACTGGCTGAAGTGTTGCCAGACCTAATACACCCGGATCAGACCAGATTCAAAAAACATCCCTCCTCAGTAGTCATAATCAGAAAAACCCTAGCTGTCATTTCTCATTATAACAATGCTCAACACTCAGACTCCAATGAATCTCACACAGATGCTTGCCTTCTCTCAATAGACAAAGAGAAGGTGTTAGATAGAATAGAATGGGATCTCTTGTGTACCTCCATGTCCACCTTTGGCATATCTGGGAACTTCTTAACTGCACTCCAACAACTATACAAATCACCCTCTGCCTCCCTAATTATTAATGGTCATACTTCTCCCTCATTCCTTTTGGAATGGGGTACCAGACAGGGATGTCCCCTGTCCCCATTACTTTTCAATTTGGAGATAGAGCCCTTAGCCTGCTTTATTCGACAACATAGCGAAGGATTAAAATTGCATAAACAAACTATACACTTATCTCTCTACACAGACGATCTTCTCTTATATGTTCCCAACCCGCATATAAACATAGCCAAACTAACCATAATGAACCCCTTCAGCAACTTCGCAGGTTACAAAATAAACATTGATAAGTCCAAGCTAACATGGCTACTTAACGCCAAAACCTTCCAATTAAGTGACATTGATCTGAAAATGACCACCGGAACTTTTAAATACCTAGGGATCCGTCTACACGTAGACACTAATCAATTGTACCGTTTGAATATTGGCAAGTCCGTCACCAACATTCAGAATTTGGTGAAAGGATGGAAAGGCTTACCTCTCTCTCTCACTGGCAGAATTCATCTCCTTAAGATGATTATCCTCCAAAAACTACTGTACCCTCTCCAAATGCTCCCTATACTACTAACTAAAAGAGACCTAAACGACCTGTCAACCTTATTCGGCACCTTCATTTGGCAACAAAAGAAACTAAAAATCAGCAAAAATGTGCGATGTGGTCTTGCTATGTGCACCAAAACTAGAATTGCGCAAAAAATGGCAAAAGAATATGAAAATAAGATTCTGTCTTTTCATAAATTTGTAATTGATGCTAGGAAGAAAAATGGGTTTGAAATTGGCCAGATTGGGAATATGGATGAAGTCCCGCTAACCTTTGATGTGCCATCTAATAGGACTGTTGATCTGAAAGGCGACAAAACCATCACTGTGAAAACCTCCGGACATGAGAAAACCCATTACACAGTTGTGTTGTCTTGCTGTGCAGACGGCACCAAATTGCCACCCATGTTAATTTTCAAAAGGAAAACATTTCCAAAAGAAGTGATTCCAAGAGGAGTTGTTGTACATGTTCATGAGAAAGGATGGATAGACGAAAATGGAATGAGAATATGGCTTGAAAAAGTGTGGTGCAAATGTCCTGGAGGGCTTCCAAAAACCTGCCTTATTAGTGCTTGACCAGTTTAGAGCACATATTAGCAAAACTACAAAAAAGTACTTTAAAGAAGAAAAGACTCATCTAGCTGTAATTCCCGGGAGGTCTTACCAGCCAGCTGCAACCTCTCGACGTTTCTATCAACAAACCATTTAAGGTCTTTATGCGAGAAGAGTGAAATGGATGGCTGCTGGTGATCATGATCTGACACCTACTGGACGAATGAAGAGGCCCTCTATCACTCAAGTTTGTGAATGGGTGAAAACATCATGGCACTCAGTGAAGGAGGAAATCGTTGTACAGTCATTAAAAAAAATGTGCTATTAGCAATGCTTTGGATGGAACCGAAGATGATTTCTTAGCTGAAGATGAAGAAAATGATGTTTGTGATCTCAGCTTCTTAAATTCTGACTTCTTGGGGTACACAGACTAGAAGAGTACTTGAAAGCTTAAAGTCTCTCTTCATTTGTTAATGACACTGATGAAGGTTCTGTATTCCACTGTTGACTGTTCTATTATTCTGTTATAGTTTATTAAATAGTTTACTACACCATTTGATTCAGAATATTTTTTTTCTTGTTTTCCTCCTCTATAAACTAGGTGCGTCTTATGGTCAGGTGTGTCTTATGGAGCGAAAAATATGATATATATATATATTTATATATATATATATATATATATATATATATATATATATTAAAGTTTAAATCATTCCTTTTCTTTCTTTTTTCAAAATCAGTCACAGAGAAGAGAGAAACCCCAGTATCACAGAGAGTGCACAATAAACAGTTAAATCCTTAGACACAAACCTGTGCAGCCTTGCAGTGTGAAATGCCCCACACAAGAACACATTCAATAGGAAGGCAACTCACCAATGGTGTACGCCGTAAGTGCCTGGTCATGAGGCAGAGGAACATTCACCCCTGCTCTGGGGCTGGCACGCTCTGACGCCAATCGATCCGCCCGGGACGAGACCTAATGGTAAAAACCACTTGCCTCAACTGGTCCCCGCTGTTTGTTGGCGTCCGTGTCCTCAAACTGCTCCTTACGGAATTCCTCCGCCACAGGTGCCGGATCTATCCGGCGTTACGTTGCCAGGTATCCTCCAATAGGGGCCAAGGATCACACAACCCGACTGCAGCACAAGCCGGAATCGAACAGTCACAGTTACAGGTGAGATAGTAGTCTCGGCTGCACAGGTGCTCCAAGTTGTCCGTAGCAGATAAGGATAGTCTGGTGGCTGGAAAAATTGATAGATCAAGTGAAAAGAGTCCAGCTATCCCATAGATAAAACAAAGTCTTTATTAAATCCTTTAAAAAAAACATATAGGATACAGCAAACAGCAAGTACTGACGGTGTAGAGGGCGCAGCACTGAATGGCTTACATGTTTCGGATCAACTCCGTAGTCATAGCCTACAGTGATGTGTCTCACACCTGTTAAAATACCTTAAGAACAAGTGTGATTGGCAAAGAATAAAAAACACGCCCAACTACTCTGACCAATCAGAAATGTTAATCAACATTAATCACCTGTAAAACAAACAGCATATACAATTACCAAAACAAAATTGTTTCCATATACAGTGTGTAAAAGTTAAACAATCTTGTACACAACAATAAACATTACTTGTTGCACTATTACACATAAATATTGCCATTACTATACTGTAAAGGTTAACAATAAATAAAATTAGATAAAGATGCAAACAGAAACAAATCTAAATCTAAAACCCACAAAACATGTGATGGAGCTATATAAGATAGAAGGACCTACAAGATAATGATCTATTAAAGTACAATTACAGCTAAGTTAAACATTAAGACCACTGAATCTTACTCACTACCTAAAGTGCATAATATGAAAGGGGTGCTACTTAAGAACATGTTGTGCTAAGAGTCTAAAGGGTAACATTAAAATTACCATAGAGGATACTATATATTAAATTACAAATTGTGCATATTTCTATAGGCATGGAATCCCAGATACATAAATTCCAAAATATTCTAGGAGAATATATCAAAGTGTACCCATTGGTAAATATAAATATAACTAACCCTCTAAGTGGAAATATTGGTAAATACCCATTGGTAAATATAACATGTGACAAAACCCTCTAAAAGGAAAGAATTAGTACTCCGTTGTATATTGATAAGCCTACCCCATATTCATGGGCTGAGTGAATATAAGGTTATGATTTAAGTGTAGCAATGTTAAAAGTGGGCCATGATAAATGCGGATGAATATAAACAATAATAAGAATGTTACAAATGTATTGCAATATAGAGTGGTTATTCCCACATATTCATGACATCATACCTGGAATTTAAACCATTAGGCAAACGAGTACCCATGGTAAAAATCCAGTATGCCTCACGTCTGGCAAGAAGTTGGTTAATGTCACCCCCCCTAGTGGGTACAGTGACTCTCTCAATGCCACACCATTTAAAACCTCTCAGGTCATTGTCATGGTATGTACCAAAATGTTGTACAATTGGAGTAGAGGCCCTTTTGGTAGAAAAGGAGGATAAATGTTCCCTAATACGGGAATTAAGGTCACGGGAGGTGAGTCCAATATATTGAATTTTACAGAGGGTACACTCTATTAAATATATGACTGATTCGGTCCTACAGTTAATGCAAGAATTTATTTTATATGTTTTATTAGTCACCACACTAGTGTATTTCTTAGTTATTCTTGTGTATTCACAAGGTTTACATTTGCGATGCCCGCACCTATACATGCCATTGTGTTTAAGCCATGAGGCTTTCTCTTTCTGTGTCGGTCTAAGTAAAGTGGGAGAAAGTATAGAACCCAATGTTGGACTTTTACGATATGAACATCTAAGTCCCTTTTGTACAGTGTCCACTAATTTATCCTCTGCCCGTAGTATCTGAAAATGTTTTTTCACTATATTGCAAATTTGTGTATACTGTGCACTGTGTCGTCACAAAAGTGACACTCTGTTGTTTAATTCTCTCCCTTGTTTTGGGGGTCAGTAAGTCATGTCTAGATATATTCTGAACCTGATGTTTGGCCTTCCTGATCGCCTTCACAGGATATTGTCTATCCAAGAGTCTTTTTTCTAAATTCACAGACTCTCTTTCAAAATCAGACTGATCTGTACAATTTCTTTTTAGCCTGATAAATTCCCCCTTAGCAATAGCAAAGGGGACATGTTTAGGATGGCAACTGGTTCCCAATAAAAGTGAGTTACCAGAAATGGGTTTTCTATATATAGTAGATTTAATTTTCCCATCAAAGCCACCTTCCAGGGTGAGGTCCAGATAGTTAATGTGCCTATCCTTTAATTCAAAAGTAAATTTCAGGCCAACATTATTCTCATTGAGAAAATCAACAAAAGACCGGGCAGTCTCGGGGTCACCAGTCAAAATAAAAAGAAGATCATCTATGTATCTCCTATAAAAGGAGATACACTGCTGGAAAGGGCTACTATCTCCAAAGATGTGGTAAAACTCCCACCATCCAAGGAACAAGTTCGCAAAGGATGGCGCGAATTTCGCCCCCATGGCTGTACCACATCTCTGGAGATAGTAAACCCCCTCAAATCTGAAAAAGTTGTGTGATAAAAGGAAGCTGGTGACCCTGACAATGAAACCAATAAATATGGTAGAAAAATCAGTTTGCCTTTCAAGAAAAAATTGAATCGCTTCTAAACCTTTGGTGTGGGGAATACTAGAGTAAAGGGAGACAGCATCTATTGTAAGCCATTTAGAAGATGGAGACCACTCGACATTCTCTAAGATGTTAAGAATATGTTTGGTGTCTCTGACATGTGAGGGAAGGGCCGCTACTAATGGCTGTAATATACAATCCAACCATTCGGACAAATTGCCCAAAAGGGAGTCAACCCCACTTACAATTGCTCTACCCTGAACTGAATCAAGTGTTTTATGTGTCTTGGGGAGGTGGTGGAAGAGGGGCGTTTTAGGATATTCCACCAAAAGATAGGCCACAGTGGACTGATCCAAAACGCCTAATTCCAAACCGTCATCTAGTAGTTGTTCCAATACAACTCGAAAGATGCTGGTTGGATCCCTTGGCAGAACAGTGTAATCATGTTGTTGTTGAAGTTGCCTAAGGGCCTCATCAACATACTGTTGCCTGTCCATAATTACCACCATACCCCCCTTGTCAGAATTTTTGATGACCAAGGTGGTATCCTCCCTAAGAGAAAGAGGCGCTTCCTTCTCAGCTAGGGACAAATTGAATTTGAGATTAGATTTGTTTTCTTTGAGATGGATTAAATCTCTCTCAATTCTGTTATAGAATGTTTCTATCACAGGGCCTCTATTTTGGATGGGATAAAAAGTGGAACGTTTCTTAAGAATTGGGCCCTTGCTGGTGTCTCCCCCAATGATCCCAGCTTCCATTTGAAGCTATTGGAGTGTAACCACATCACAATATTGTGAAAAACTCAAAGGATCACTGTCGGTTCCACCAGATAGTCCACCCATTTGATCAGAATTACTCTGTTCAGAGAAATGTTTTTTGAGAGTAAGGTTCCGTATCAATTTATTCACATCCAAAATAGTTCTGAATAAGTCAAAATCATTGGTAGGTGCAAAATTTAGGCCACGATTTAAAACATAATATTGCATGGTGTTTAATGTCTTACTGGAAAGGTTCACAACATTACCCACTATCCTAGAGTCTATCATTTGTATCTCGTCTGTGGTCTGGGCTCCCTCAATTGATATCTGTCTTGTCTACATTTTCCTCCAATGTATCTGAACATTTAATGTTCAATCAGGTTTTTCCCCAGGAATTGGATGCCAACGCAGGGGGAGGGGGTACCATGACCAAGAACACTATACAAACTAATCAAGACAGATATCAATTGATGGAGCCCAGACCACAGACGAGATACAAATGATAGACTCTAGGATAGTGGGTAATGTTGTGTATATTACAGCCATTAGTAGCGGCCCTTCCCTCACATGTCAGAGACACCAAACATATTCTTAACATCTTAGAGAATGTCGAGTGGTCTCCATCTTCTAAATGGCTTACAATAGATGCTGTCTCCCTTTACGCTAGTATTCCCCACACCAAAGGTTTAGAAGCGATTCAATTTTTTTCTTGAAAGGCAAACTGATTTTTCTACCATATTTATTGGTTTCATTGTCAGGGTCAAAAAATGGGTATATATGTGAGCGCCAATATGTGTAAAACACAAAAGGCAATAGATCTTTTTAATATTGGCTTCTATATCAATATCTTTATTATTATCCTTTGGTTTTATTTCGGTTAGTTTTAAAAGGAGAACGGTCCACTAAGTACTGGTAATATGAATTATAAAATATAAAATAAGAAATAAGAAATATATGAAATACAGAATGTAAATAATCACTAATTTTATTGTTAAAATTTAATTAAATTATTAATTCATAGAGATAAAAGTATATAGAACAGACAATAAATATACAAAAGCATTGGAAGTGGATCTAAATAAGGTACCAGTTTCAACTTTGAAACCGTTTTTCAAATATAAGTGCAGCTTTTGGAGTTATAAGACTGAAATGTCACTTTGCTGAAAGTCTCCCATACGGACAACTGGAGCTTTTAATACTTTCTTTACTTTCACATGCTGGCTTATTGTGGATTATACTGCTCAATCATATTTAAATTTAAACAGGAGTGGATCATTTTTTCAAACAAAAAGGACATTTTTTATATATGCTTAAGTCAGATTGTAAGCATACCAACTGTTATAACTTTTAAACTCAGGATAATTGTTTAAGGTTCCTTTTTTAAAAAGAATCTTTTAGTGCATATATTCTTTTAGACTGTTTATATATATATTTTATTCACAAGTATAATTAATTAGCTTAACTATAAGATTGGTACCAATAGGGAGGTGTATCACTAGTATTATTGCTTTTGTATATTTATTGTCTGTTCTATATACTTTTATCTCTATGAATTAATAATTTAATTAAATTTTAACAATAAAATTAGTGATTATTTACATTCTGTATTTCATATATTTCTTATTTCTTATTTTATATTTTATAATTCATATTACCAGTACTTAGTGGACCGTTCTCCTTTTAAAACTAACCGAAATAAAACCAAAGGATAATAATAAAGATATTGATATAGAAGCCAATATTAAAAAGATCTATTGCCTTTTGTGTTTTACACATATTGGCGCTCACATATATACCCATTTTTTGTACTCTTGATTGTTTTCAGGCTTAGGGATTGCCTGTTTTTTATGTGTAGCCCAGATCTTATCTAGCGCATTGTTTCTCTCACACAATTCCCCTTAACTACCTTCATTGTCAGGGTCACCAGCTTCCTTTTATCACACAACTTTTTCAGATTTGAGGGGTTTTACTATCTCCAGAGATGTGGTACAGCCATGGGGGCGAAATTCGCGCCATCCTTTGCGAACTTGTTCTTTGGATGGTGGGAGTTTTACCACATCTTTGGAGATAGTAGCCCTTTCCAGCAGTGTATCTCCTTTTATAGGAGATACATAGATGATCTTTTTTTTATTTGGACTGGTGACCCCGAGACTGCCCGGTCTTTTATTGATTTTCTCAATGAGAATAATGTTGGCCTGAAATTTACTTTTGAATTAAAGGATAGGCACATTAACTATCTGGACCTCACCCTGGAAGTTGGCTTTAATGGGAAAATTAAATCTACTATATATAGAAAACCCATTTCTGGTAACTCACTTTTATTGGGAACCAGTTGCCATCCTAAACATGTCCCCTTTGCTATTGCTAAGGGGGAATTTATCAGGCTAAAAAGAAATTGTACAGATCAGTCTGAATTTGAAAGAGAGTCTGTGAATTTAGAAAAAAGACTCTTGGATAGACAATATCCTGTGAAGGCGATCAGGAAGGCCAAACATCAGGTTCAGAATATATCTAGACATGACTTACTGACCCCCAAAACAAGGGAGAGAATTAAACAGATTATTATCTTGTAGGTCCTTCTGTCTTATATAGCTCCATCACGTGTTTTGTGGGTTTTAGATTTAGATTTGTTTCTGTTTGCATCTTTATCTAATTTTATTTATTGTTAACCTTTACAGTATAGTAATGGCAATATTTATGTGTAATAGTGCAACAAGTAATGTTTATTGTTGTGTACAAGATTGTTTAACTTTTACACACTGTATATGGAAACAATTTTGTTTTGGTAATTGTATATGCTGTTTGTTTTACAGGTGATTAATGTTGATTAACATTTCTGATTGGTCAGAGAAGTTGGGCGTGTTTTTTATTCTTTGCCAATCACACTTGTTCTTAAGGTATTTTAACAGGTGTGAGGCACATCACTGTAGGCTATGACTACGGAGTTGATCCGAAACATGTAAGCCATTCAGTGCTGCGCCCTCTACACCGTCAGTACTTGCTGTTTGCTGTATCCTATATGTTTTTTTTAAAGGATTTAATAAAGACTTTGTTTTATATATGGGATAGCTGGACTCTTTTCACTTGATCTATCTTTTCAAAATCAAGCAGATAAAAGTAAAGGCTTTTCTTTTATTTTTTGGTTTGAATCATTAAAAACATTCTGCTGTGAATAGTTTTTTGATGTATTTTTATTCTTTTGACACAGTATTGTAGATGTGGTCTAAGCACAGATTTCTTTGCTGCTGCTAATGTCTTCCTATATACACAATTTATTCCCTGTCTTTTCCTGCCTGCACAATATTATAGCAGTTTTCAAACTTTATATTATCTGAAATAACTTCCAGTTCACATTTCTCTACTGCTGCACTTAGCAAAGCATCTTTTAAAGTCTATGTTCTACATTGAGATTGTTTTTCTAAAGTGTTGATTTTACACCATTATTACATAGATCAAACAGTTACACAGTGTTCATTTTATTTAATAACCCAGATTTTTTTTCTCCCATCCAGTAATCTCTATTTTGTTACAGTTGTTTTTATCACTTTTGAATACTGTGTGTGTGTGTGTGTGTATATATGTGTGTGTGTGTGTGTGTGTGTGTGTGTATGTATGTATATATATATATATATATATATATATATATATATATATATATATATATTGTGTTGCTTGGGTGTTTCTTGATCTGCGCTGTGTATGTTGCAAATGTTGCAATGGCAGCTAGTTTCTGAATATTCCACTATCATCAAATGGATATCAAGATTTCCACCTGCCAAAATTTTCTGCATACCAGCTGGAAACATCTTTACCACAGATAGGGATTACATCCCCTCCACGCTTCCAACATACCTCACATGTTTGAGGTCAAACAAGGTGAGCACATTTAAATCTCACTTTTAGTTTTTGATTGCCCAGTACTTACATACTGCACCATAATTTGGTTTTGTTTTTCTCCATTCTATGTGCGCTGAACTCTGAAACTCAACTTATATATATATATATATATATATATATATATAATATATAAAATATGTTGCAATACTGATTACTGTTATGAGCCACGTCAACTGATTCACCAAATACACCTTTATTTACACTATAAAATAATTATTTAAGTCTTGTTATTATCTCCCTAGGATAAAAACTACACAAAGTATTAACAGCGCAGCTAAGAGGATTGTAAATATTATTTTTAGGTCTAAGTAGCAATTTATAATTGCAGCATACGTAAAAAAATAAAAATTATATGTAAAATATATGTATATTAAATTGAACAATTAATAAAATGATATTAAGATAGTATAAAGTTATTTAAAAATTACCACAATTCATTTAATACACAATACTTTTACCACTTTAAGGTAAAGAGTCCAGATACAACTATTGATTAAAAGTCCAGTGTTCTCTCCAAAGTCCTTGATATGTGGAATGCAGCTGCTTTCAGAGGTGTGTCACTAAACACTCTCCTATGCAAGAATCCTGTAGCAAAAAAACAAAAGAAAAGAACGCAGCCCCACATCAAGGTAGACGTTTCAAACTTTTATTGCACACGCTGCAAATATCACACTTACAAGATTAAAATAAAAAACCAGCCTGGATCCCAAATTAGGGAAAAGAAGTGATGAGTCTCAATCCGGTATAGATAGCTCTGGTACTGTCCAGTGTATATTTACTCGTTCCTTGTCCCAGTTAACGTTCCTTTGTTTGGAGCAGTCTGAAGCTCCGCCCCCAATGCGTTTCATTTGCACTTAGCAAACTTTCTCAAGAGGAAATGCCGTTATGATGCACGCTCCTAGACGTGCATTTAAACACTCGATGTACCTTTTCCATTTGTTGTTAACTCTGGTGAGTCAATAAGGACCTGCCTCTTATTTGGGACGTGTCATGATTACATAGCTAACACACGGACACTACTAAGTACTAAACATTGCTGTTGTACCGCACCATAGTTGATTAGAAAGACAAATATACATCAATATATTTCGAATCATGCATTCTAACTAGAACAAAAAAGATTTAAATAATTAATATATATATATATATATATATATATACACAAAAGGATGACGGTAAATAACAAACGATAATAATAGATCATATCTCATACTATGCAAAAAACGTTATAAAATACATTTTCAATTAAATTGATACTAATACTTCATTTTATATATTATATTATACACTAAACATTATCATTAACACATATATTTAAAAAAATAATTGAAATTTTGTGCCCTACAATCACTAATTCATGAATTCCTACGCCTTTTATAAATAATATTAAAAAGAATATTAAAAAGAGGGTAGATCCATATTTATCAAAACAACCTAGCATGATATACTCTACTTATGTCATAAAAGCCTGCAGATCTACATCTAAATTTAACCCTTTGGGTGCCATACAGTCAAGTAGATGAATCTACTTTGTTTCACACTGCCTGAGTTTCATTAACCTTTGCTGTTCATTTCCCACTGATGATGGTATGGTTTGTAACACTCTTACAGAAAGATTCTTTGGATTTTTGTTATGTATCCTCCAAAAATGCTCGGATACACTATGATTTTCATAGTCCCTAATTATGTTCTCATTGTGCTTATATATGCGGCACTTCACCCATCTCTTAGTCCTGCCCACGTAGATTTTATTACACTCGCAGGTAAGGCAATACATCGCATATACGGACACACAAGAAGCCCTATCTTTAATTTTGTATTCCTTAGAATGGTCCCAATTGTAAATTATATCACCCTTATTTATTAAGCCACACATGCAGCAATATAATCTTCCACACTTAAAGGTCCCTCACTTACCTATGCACCAGGCAGAAAGGTTCCCTTTACCTGTATCCTTTTTAGTTCTTAATTTTGAAGGAGCTATTATATTTTTTATATTCCTATTTTTCTTGAAAATGGTCACAGGAGTTGGCTCCAAGTGTGGCCCCAAAATGGGATCAGATAAAAGAATGTTCCAATGCTTTTTTAATGTTGATTTGATGAAACTAGCACCCAGATTATAAATTGTTATGAATTTAGCTCCCAATTTCCTTTTCTCATTCTGGGAACTATTTTTATTCTTATTTATGCTATGTATTAGATCTCCCCCGTCCTTGCTCCTACTGTCATCTCTAGCTTTTTTAACTAGGCTTACTTCATACCCTTTCTTTATAAATTTCTGTTCTAGTATGTTAGCTTCATTTTCAAAGTCTTCTAAAGTGGTGCAATTCCTATGAATTCTCAGGAATTGACCAAAGGGTATGTTCTTCCTCCATTGGGGTAAATGCCCACTTTCTGCATTTAAAAAAACATTACTATCTGTATTTTTTCTATAGTTTTTTTTACCTCCCTCCCCCCAATATAGCCTAGAACTTAATGCTTTTGTACTCAAGGGAAGGGAGGATGGTATCCTCACGACTGAGGAGGCTAACTTTATTCTCATCACATGCCCTTCTGTGCCTTTGTTTTATCACCTACCGAAGGTGCACAAGGACAGGTTGAACCCACCCGGGAGACCTATTGTCTCTGGGGTGGGTTCTCTGACTAGTAACTTGTCATGTTACTTGGATTGGTTTTAACAACCCACCGTTACGTTAACCAAATCCTATTTGAAGGATACTACTGAAACGATAAAATTATGTGAAGGTTTAGTTTGGGATGAGGATCTCCTTTGGATATCCTGTGATGTGACTTCTTTGTACATGAATATCCCACACACACAGGGAGTCAAGGCCTTTGAGGAATTTTTTGATAAATTTAGTGATTTACCATCTATACAAGTTCAATTTCTAGCCAAGGGGATCAAATTCATTTTATTGCACAATTTCTTCTCTTTTGAAAGTAAATTTTATCAGCAAATGCAGGGGACAGCAATGGGTACACCCATGTCCCCCTCTTATGCCAATATTTATATGGCTGCTTTCAAAGAGAGGTATGTGTGGAATAATAACCCGTATGAAAAGAATGTATTGATGTACCGCAGGTACATAGATGACATTCTTATGGTGGGGAAGGGAAACAAAATAGATGCCTTGGATTTCATAGGACACTTAAATAAAATATATATAATCTAAAATTTACTAGGAAAGTAAGCAAGAGCCAAATTGAATTTCTGGATCTGGTGTTGTTTCTAGATCATACCACAAATAAAACGGCAGTAAAAAACTATAGAAAAAATACAGATAGTAATGGTTTTTTAAATGCAGAAAGTGGGCATTTACCCCAATGGAAGAAGAACATACCCTTTGGTCAATTCCTGAGAATTCGTAGGAATTGCACCACTTTAGAAGACTTTGAAAATGAAGCTAACATACTAGAACAAAAATTTATAAAGAAAGGGTATGAAGTAAGCCTAGTTAAAAAAACTAGAGATGACAGTAGGAGCAAGGACAGGGGAGATCTAATACATAGCATAAATAAGAATGAAAATAGTTCCCAGAATGAGAAAAGGAAATTGGGAGCTAAATTCATAAGAACTTATAATCTGGGTGCTAGTTTCATCAAATCAACATTAAAGAAGCATTGAAAAATTCTTTTATCTGATCCCATTTTGGGGCCACACTTGGAGCCAACTCCTGTGACCATTTTCAAGAAAAATAGGAATATAAAAAATATAATAGCTCCTTCAAAATTAAGAACTAAAAAGGATACAGGTAAAGGGAACCTTTCTGCCTGGTGCATAAGTAAGGGAGGGACCTTTAAGTGTGGAAGATTATATTGCTGCATGTGTGGCTTAATAAATAAGGGTGATAACATTTACAATTGGGACCATTCTAAGGAATACAAAATTAAAGATAGGGCTTCTTGTGTGTCCGTATATGCTGCTAACATCTCTCATATTACAAGTGGTGCGCAGGCACAATACATAATATTATTATCTTTTCTCCAAGATGTTTTTGAGTAAAGGGTTGTCAGCTAATTCCTTAAAAGGGACAGATTTTTACTCTGTCTATTTTTTTGCACCAGCGTCTGGCAGGTATTCTAGATGTTCAGGCATTTGGTCAGGCTTTGGTTAGATCCAAGCCTGTGTTTAAAGCTGTTGCTCCACCGTGGAGCTTAAACCTGGTTCTTAAGGCTCTTCAAGAAGTTCCGTTTGAACCTTTTTTGTTCCATAGATATCAATCTTTATCTTGGAAAGTTCCTTTTGGGTAGCTATTTCCTCGACTCATAGAGTCTCCAAGTTATCTGTGTTACAATGTGATTCTCCTTATCTGGTCCTTCGTACGGATAAGGTAGTCCTGCGTACCAACCTGGGTTTTTTCCTAAGGTGGTATCTAACAAGAACATCACTCAAGAGATAGTTGTTCCATGCTTGTATCCTAATCCTTCCTCAAAGAAGGAACGTCTATTACACAATATTGGACGTGGTTTGTGCTTTAAAGTTTTACTTACAAGCTACTACAGTTTTCATCAAACGTTCACCTTGTTTGTTGTCTATTCTGGACAGAGGAGAGGTCAAAAGACTTAAGCAGCCTCTCTGTCTTTTTGGTTAAAAAGCATAATTCATTTAGCTTACGAGACTGCTGGACAGCAGCCTCCTGAAGGGATTGCAGCTCATTCTACTAGAGCTGTGGTTTTCACTTGGGCCTTTTTTTTTTTTTATTTATTTTTTTAAATGTGGCTTCTGTTGAACAGATTTACAAGACGGAGTCTTGGTCTGCGCTTCATACTTTTTCAAATTTAACAAATTTGATACCTTGCTTCTTCGGAGGCTATTTTTGGGAGAAAGGGTTTTTTTTACAGGCAGTGGTAACTTTCGTTTAAGTACCTGCCTTGTCCCTCCCATTATCCGTGTACTTTAGCTTTGGTATGGGTATTCCATTAAGAAATGGATGATCTGTGGACTGGATACACTTAACAAGAGAAAACATAATTTATGCTTACCTGATAAATTTATTTCTCTTGTAGTGTATCCAGTCCACGGCCCGCCCTGTCACTTTAAGGCAGGTAATTTTTTCATTTGAACTACAGTCACCACTGCACCCTATGGTTTTTCCTTTCTCTGCATGTTTTCGGTCGAATGACTGAATATGGCAGTTAGGGGAGGAGCTATATAGCAGCTTTGCTGTGGGTGGACTCTTGCAACTTCCTGTTGGGAAGGAGAATATATTCCATAAGTAATGGATGATCCGTGGACTCGATACACTACAAGAGAAATAAATTTATCAGGTAAGCATAAATTATGTTTTTTACAAACTCGGCATTAAAAGGCAAGAAGTGAGCGTAGAGCAAAATTGTGCTCCATACCGCACTCCAATACCAGCGCTGCTTAAGTCAGCGGTGAGCTGGTTGTACGTGCTCGTGCTTGATTTCCCCATAGACATCAATGGGGAGAGCCGGCTGAGAAAAAGTCTAACAGCCCTATTGATTCCTATGGGGGAACACATTTTATGTTTACACCTAACACCCTAACATGAACCCCAAGTCTAAACACTCCTAATCTTACACTTATTAACCCCTAATCTGCCACCCCCGACATCGCTGACACCTACATTATATTTATTAACCCCTAATCTGCCACCCCCGACATCGCTGACACCTGCATTATACTTATTAACCCCTAATCTGCCGTCCCAGACATTGCCGCCACCTACATTATACTTATTAAACCCTAATCTGCTGCCCCCAACATCGCCGACACCTACATTATATTTATTAACCCCTAATCTCCCTCCCCAAATGTTGCCGCAACCTACCTACATTTATTAACCCCTAATCTGCCGTTCCCCAACTATTATAAATGTATTAACCCCTAAACCTAAGTCTAACCCTAACACCCCCTAACTTAAATATAATTTAAATAAATCTAAATACAAATTACTATCATTACCTAAATTATTCCTATATAAAACTAAATACTTACCAATAAAATAAACCCTAAGATAACTACAATCAGTGGAGGCTCCTCCATTTGAGCACACTCGCACGTGCCCCCCCCCCCCCCAGCAGCCCAGAAGAAAGAAAAAAAAACAGAAGAAAAAATATATAATTTTTCCAATAGCCCCCTACTGTAAAAATTATATTTTCTTTTTGTCCCCCAAAAAATCCAAACAGTTTGTTTAATAAGGAAAAAAAAATATTTTTTTTTTATTATATAATTTATACACTAACCGCACGTGCGGTAGCTAGAGATATGGCAGTGTGCTATGCGCATCCTAAATTTGCAGCCTGCGCAGCTCCCAGCCTCCCCATTCCCATACTTTGTGTATCGCACACTTCAGCCTGTGCGAGCTGTGGGAGGTGTTATTTACAGGGAAAGGCAGCAGCCAGTGACAAAGTAGAGCATCATCACTCACAGTCACTGGCTGAAGCTGTAACTTTTTTAAGGTGAGGTGCGGGAGCGCGCTCAAGTGTGCTGTGGAGAGCTGGGGGTATGAGCGCTCTGTCGGCAAATGCAGAAAGTGGAAGGAAGGAGGTAAGTCATGGCTGTGCTGTGGAATATGTGCTGCGTCCCCTTACTTGTTCTACTAAGTCTGTCTCCTCCTCCTACCTGACGAATCATTTCTGAGCCTGTCAGGGAAAGTGTTGTGATGTACTAATGTGGGACCCACCCGGTAAACACTTCACCCTTGACATTTGAATTACCAATACCTAATAGAAAAAAAGACTCCGTAACATGCTGACACAATTTAACTCCCTGGCTGCCAGAAAGGACTGCAGTTTATTCCTAAGCAGTGTATTGCAGCCCTTTTTGGTAGCCATGGGGTTAAATTGTGAATCAGTGTTTTCCTATGCATGCTGCAGGGCAGGAGGTCGTGAGGGAGAGGACATCTCCGGTTTAAATTTACAACTCTGTCTTCTGCACGGCACTTGAAGCAGCAACTATGTGATAGAGGTCAGTCTGTGAGTTAGTTGCTAGAGCTTTATGCTCTAAAATACTTAATATACTGTATGTACTGTGGCACAAAGAAGGTTAGCTCAGCCTCAGATTATTAATACACTACCACTGCTATATGTTATGAACATTTAAATGAGCTGGACTGAAACTCAAGTTTAGAATAAGAAAAAGTCCCAAGAGTATTTTAAAAATAGTATTACCATGCATGTGACTGTCCCTGCATATATTAGTGTATGTCTGCTTATATCTGTGTGTGTCTGTGTGCAATGCATGTGTTGGTGCCTATCTGTGTGTGTGTATCTCTGCATGAATGTATGTGTAAGCAGCATGCTGTTGTTTAATACATACACTGTCTGACACTAAAGTAGCCAGCCATAGCAAGCCACTATCCTGACACCCAGAGACAAACAGAATACATTTTTTAATAATGTTTAATACATATACTGTCTGCTTGTCTCTGGGTGTCAGGATAGTGGCTTGCTATGATGGCTGGCTACTTTAGTGTCAGACAGTGTGTGTATTAAACATTATTAAAAAGTGTATTCTGCTTGTCTCTGGGTGTATATATATATATACTGGGTACAAGAGTCCTGTCACTGGGGCAGTATAAGCACTTTATAAATATAAATAAATATATATATATATGTCCTTATACTGCCCCAGCCCCAGTAACAGGGCTCTTGTACCCAGTATATATATATATATATATATATATATATATATATATATATATATATATATAGTAACTGCAGGGTGTATGTGGTGCTCTTGTCTTTCAGGTTAGTTATGTACATACAACACACAGTAATACACATAACACACTGCCCTCACCTTGTACAAGAATGTGTTAAGGTAACTGGCATAGTGTGTGTGTGTGTGTGTGTGTGTGTGTGTATGTATGTATGTGTGTATATATATATATATATATATATATATACATACACACACAATAAAATGGGTGGGGCCATCTGAGGGGCGGGGCTAGTACTCCCCCATCTTCAAAAGTCACCAGCCACCACTGACTACAATATAACTAATAGTTACATTGCATCTATCTTAGGGTTTATTTTTATTTTACAGGCAAGTTTGTATTTATTTTAACTAGGTAGAATAGTTACTAAATAGTTATTAACTATTTAATAACTACCTAGCTAAAATAAATAAATATTGACCTGTAAAATAAAACCTAACCTAAGTTACACTAACACCTAACACTACACTACAATCAAATAAATTCCCTACATTAAATACAATTAAATACATTAAATAAAATTAGCTAAATTACCAAAAAAATAAGCACTAAATTAAAGAAAATAAAAAACAAATTACAAGATCTTTAAACTAATTACACCTAATCTAATAGCCCTATCAAAATAAAAAAGCACACCCAAAATAAAAAGAAACCCTAGCCTAAACTAAACTACCAATAGCCCTTAATAGCAGAAGATGCCGTCTGGATGAAGACTTCTGCCCGTCTGGAGGACCACTTCTGCCCGTCTGGAGGACCACTTCTGCTGGCTTCGTTGAGGACATCTTGCCGCTTGGATGAAGACTTCTCCCGGTAAGTGAATCTTCGGGGTTAGTGTTAGGATTTTTTTAAGGGTGTATTGGGTGGGTTTGTTTTTCAGGTTAGGGCTTTGGGCAGCAATAGAGCTAAATGCCCATTCAAATGCCCTTTTCAGGGAAATGGGGAGCTTAGGTTTTTTTAGTTAGGCTTTTATTTGGGGGGTTGGTTGTGTGGGTGGTGGGTTTTACTGTTGGGGGGGGGGGCGTTTGTATTTTTTATTTACAGGTAAAAGAGCTGATTTGCCCGTAAAAGGCCCTTTTAAGGTCTATTGGTAGTTTAGGCTAGGGTTTTTTTTTATTTTGGGTGGGCTTTTTTTATTTTGATAGGGCTATTAGATTAGGTGTAATTAGTTTAAAGATCTTGTAATTTGTTTTTTATTTTCTGTAATTTAGTGTTTGTTTTTTTTGGTAATTTAGCTAATTTTATTTAATTTATTTAATTGTATTTAATGTAGGGAATTTTTTTAAATGTATTGTAGTGTTGGGTGTTATTGTAACTTAGGTTAGGTTTTATTTTACAGGTCAATTTGTATTTATTTTAGCTAGGTAGTTATTAAATAGTTAACTATTTAGTAACTATTCTACCTAGTTAAAATAAATACAAACTTGCCTGTAAAATAAAAATAAACCCTAAGCTAGGTACAATGTAACTATTAGTTATATTGTAGCTAGCTTAGGGTTTATTTTATAGGTAAATATTTAGTTTTAAATAGGAATAATTTAGGTAATGATAGGAATTTGTATTTAGATTTATTTAAATTATATTTAAGTTAGGGGGTGTTTAGGTTAGGGTTAGACTTAGGTTTAGGGGTTAATAAATTTAGAATAGTGGTGGCAACATTGGGGACGGCAGATTAGGGGTTAATAAATGTAGGTAGGTGGCGGCGATGTTGAGGCAGCAGATTAGGGGTTAATAAATATAATGTAGGTGTCAGCGATGTCCGGAGCGGAAGATTAAAGGTTAATAAATATAATGTAGGTGGTGGCGATGTTGGGGGCAGCAGATTAGGGGTTAATAATATTTAACTAGTGTTTACGAGGCGGGAGTGCAGCGGTTTAGGGGTTAATATGTTTATTCTAGTGCCGGCGATGTCTGGAGCGGCAGATTAGGGGTTAATAATTTTCTTTTAGTGTTTGCGATGCGGGAGGGCCTCGGTTTAGGGGTTAATAGGTAGTTTATGGGTGTAAGTGTACTTTTTAGCACTTTAGTTATGAGTTTTATGCTACAGCTTTGTAGCGTAAAACTCATAACTACTGACTTTAAAATGCGTTAGGAATCTTGTCGGTAGAGGCTCTACCGCTCACTTTTTGGACTCCCAGGACAAACTCGTAATACCAGCGCTATGGAAGTCTCATAGAAAAAAGGCTTTACGAAAATTGACGTAAGTAGGTTTGCGGTAAGGCCAAAAAAGTGTGCGGTACACCTATACCTGCAAGACTCTTAATAGCAGCGGGCGTAAAAAAGCAGCGTTAGGACCTGTTAACGCTGCTTTTTTACCTTAATGCACAACTCGTACTCTAGCCGAAAGTATTTTACACACGCACACATTTATTTATATTTATACATATTAAATAAAATGCATATGGTTTTATTAATAAAAGTGTTAAAAGGACAGTAAACGTAGAAATAAATGTTACATAATTCTGCACTATGTGAAAAATACGGGCAAAATTGTTTTAGGGGTTAATACTTACCTTCAGTGTGCTGGAGAGCCGTGCTAACCTGGTTCTCTTCTTCACAGAGCCCCGGCCATGCTAAGAGGAGGTTAAGCGCGGCGGGTTCCAGGGCCTGCAATAAAGGATAAGGACTGGATAAGCGCAGTTCTCCAGCTCGCTGAAGGTAGGTATAAGCTAAGGTGAGCTTTTTCACCTGTAGCTTTTAAACATTTACATTAGTTTTGAACATAAACTAATGTAAATGTTTAACAAGTATTCAGTTTTTTTTTGTTTTTTTTAATGAAACTAATAACGAATAGTGCAGCCAACAAATAGTCGGGGAAATTAATTTCCCCAAATATTCATTAAGAAAAATTCTTATGATACAAATGTTTGCCGGCTGCACAAGTCTAGTGTAGAATATCTCCTAATTTAAAAAATAATAATAATTTATAAGTGATACATACATTTTTTCTCTACCTCTATCCCATTACCACAATGATTTAGTGTCACCCTTGCACCTATTTAACCTTTCGTCTATTCAAAAACCTTTTTAGGGGCCAAATTATGGGTGGAGCACTATCGTTTGCACGCAAGCAATAAGGGGTTTATCGCGGGTGTTTGTGCTTGTTGGCTTTCCTGCTGGTATTATGGGTTAAATTTATTTAAATGGTGAGCAGACCTGTCACATGATTCGCTGTATCGAATCTTGTCCTCTCGACCTTGCTAAATTCCAACAGCATATGATAATCGGCATTTATCATTGCACAAGCATTTCTTGTGAAATGCTTCTGCAATGCTGACCCCTGCTCACTGGCGGCCAATTGGCCACTAGCAGGGGCCGTCAATCATTCCAATCGGATAGGGGTGATTTCAGTACGTCACCTAAAAGGTGGCAGAGAAGATAATAAGAAGCGGTCTTATGGCGGACCTGAAACGATGGGGCTCCGAAGCAGCATTCGCTACTTAATAAATGGAGCCCTTAAACTTGAAAGTAAATGTTTGAGTGCAATCGCGATTTACGCTACAATAATTACTGCGTCCTCAGAGCTCTGGTTAACTGTTTCGGGAAACTAAAGAGTGGCACAAAACAAAACACATCAAAAATACATTACAAAAGTACACTTACAATCATAATAACACTATCTAATACAAATTATTACAAAAAATTGCACACAAAAGTTATAAGGGCTCAAGGATATCAGGTAACGTGTTAGAAAAAAAGGCAGACAAAGGGTTTTAACATCGACATACAAAAATATACATATACATTATATATATATATATATATATATATATATATACATACACACAGTATATATATATATATATACTGGTCGGCGGCCGGGTCCCCTAAATCAAACCACACATATATAATTAATTAATACATTTTTATTGTAAGTGCAAATAAATATAAAGTGTTTCAAAATATAAAATACACATAGAAAAAGCTGGCCAGCTCACAATAGTTCTTTGCGATGCAAAAATATTAACCTTTATTATAGGTAATACAAGGTTATTTAGCAACACCCCAACCAGTGGGTAGCCCTGTGATTTACACAGGAATCTGCTACCATGGATAGAGAAGGGGATCCATGCAAAATAACTAAAGAACAACAGGATAGTATTGGCAACACCTCTCTCAGAGGATAACCCAAACTAGTTGGAAATATGCTATCATGAGAAAATTACCTGAGGATCTATGCCTAATACTTCTAAGTATAGATAGAGAGTACATGTAAAATGTCAATGACATGTAAAACTTATTTTACACATTCGTATTAATAAACAACACCCCTACCAGAGGGTAGCACCAATATAGTAAAAAAGGTTCCAGCTACCATGGTAAAACATATGGGGATCTATGTTTATAAAATACTACTAGCGTAATCACAATTATGAACCATTAGCATAATTAGTATCAAGCAGGCAAAAGATGGACATTTTAAAGAGTTACTTATATTTCATTGCAACATATGTTAAAACTGTTGCAAACAGAATTCACTCTGTTACTTTGTTTCCCAAAGGGATATATATACACACACACCTGTGTGTACATATGTATTTATATGTGCATATATGAATTTATAGACATATATACACACATATAAACACATGTACACATTACATATATATATATTTTATATGTGCATTGAAGCCCTTTGCTGTCTAGTATATGAAAACATGTAGAAGCATATTTATGCAATATTCATATTTAATGATAAAGATGAAAGAATCCTCAGAGGGTGCGCTGATGCTGTCCGATCGATTTGTAGTCAGAAGAGACTTCCAAAAAATGGCCGCACTCCCAAAGAAAATCCTGATGGATCTCGAGCTGTGGAGGATAGAAGAAGAGAGGCGCCACAAAACATAAAACAGTATCGTACGTCCAGATATATAACCCCTACGTTAGATGGTCACCCTGTGAAGCCAAATACTCACAAACAGAGTGGCACCAGAATCGTGCCTCAATGCGTGAGTCGGGACTGTTCAGAGTCGCCCGACAGACACACCCCAGCCAGTAAATGTCACTCCGGGTCCACCAGTCAGACGTCGGCAATCGGCAAGCCTCCACAAGTTCCGTGTGGCTACGATCAGTGCTCCTACCGCTGCAGGTAATGGGTGGGGTGAAGGTGGGAATATTCACTCGTAAGGAATAGGAAATGGTGATGGTTTAAAAACACAGGACAGAACAGGTACAAAAAAAGTCCGTATTTATTTGTTTAAAAGAAAACAACAGCAACGCGTTTCCCGGCTAGATATGCCGCTTCATCAGGCTGTCCTGCACACAAAAGTTATAAGGGCTCAAGGATATCAGGTAAAGTGTTAGAAAAAAAGGCAGACAAAGGGTTTTAACATAGACATACAAAAATATACATTATATATACATATATATATATATATATATATACATATATACATATATATATATATATATATATATATATATATACATACATACACACAGTATATATATATATATATATATATATATATAGCAAAACAGGAAACAGCACTCTCTGGACTTAAGTAAAAAACAAGTAGTTTATTCAGTAACGTTTCGGGGAATGCTCCCCTTCATCAGACCCCGAAACGTTACTGAATAAACTACTTGTTTTTTACTTAAGTCCAGAGAGTGCTGTTTCCTGTTTTGCTACATTTCAACTACTCTAGCACCCTGGCCCTTGGAGAACTGTTTGTGAGAGTGCAACTGACTCTTTTTGCCTATATATATATATATATATATATATATATATATACACACACACCTGTGTGTACATATGTATTTATATGTGCATATATGGATTTATAGACATATATACACACATATAAACACATGTACACATTACATATATATATATATTTTATATGTGCATTGAAGCCCTTGTCTAGTATATGAAAACATGTAGAAGCATATTTATGCAATATTCATATTTAATAAAGTGTTATACTGTGTATTTACTGTAAATATTTCACATTCCAATGTTCTGTACATAGCAGAATATGTTCTATGTATTTTTAAATATATATATATGTATATATTGATGTAAGTAGGTTTGCGGTAAGGCCAAAAAAGTGTGCGGTACACCTATACCTGCAAGACTCTTAATAGCAGCGGGCGTAAAAAAGCAGCGTTAGGACCTGTTAACGCTGCTTTTTTACCTTAATGCACAACTCGTACTCTAGCCGAAAGTATTTTACACACGCACAAATTTATTTATACATATTAAATAAAATGCATATGGTTTTATTAATAAAAGTGTTAAAAGGACAGTAAACGTAGAAATAAATGTTACATAATTCTGCACTATGTGAAAAATACGGGCAAAATTGTTTTAGGGGTTAATACTTACCTTCAGTGTGCTGGAGAGCCGTGCTAACCTGGTCCTCTTCTTCACAGAGCCCTGGCCATGCTAAGAGGAGGTTAAGCGCGGCGGGTTCCAGGGCCTGCAATAAAGGATAAGGACTGGATAAGCGCAGTTCTCCAGCTCGCTGAAGGTAGGTATAAGCTAAGGTGAGCTTTTTCACCTGTAGCTTTTAAACATTTACATTAGTTTTGAACATAAACTAATGTAAATGTTTAACAAGTATTCAGTTTTTTATTTGTTTTTTTTAATGAAACTAATAACGAATAGTGCAGCCAACAAATAGTCGGGGAAACTAATTTCCCCAAATATTCATTAAGAAAAATTCTTATGATACAAATGTTTGCCGGCTACACAAGTCTAGTGTAGAATATCTCCTAATTTAAAAAATAATAATAATTTATAAGTGATACATACATTTTTTCTCTACCTCTATCCCATTACCACAGTGATTTAGTGTCACCCTTACACCTATTTAAACTTTCTTCTATTCAAAAACCTTTTTAGGGGCCAAATTATGGGTGGAGCACTATCGTTTGCACGCAAGCAATAAGGGGTTTATCGCGGGTGTTTGTGCTTGTTGGCTTTCCTGCTGGTATTATGGGTTAAATTTATTTAAAAGGTGAGCAGACCTGTCACATGATTCGCTGTAGCGAAACTTGTCCTCTCGACCTTGCTAAATTCCAACAGCATATGATAATTGGCATTTATCATTGCACAAGCATTTCTTGTGAAATGCTTCTGCAATGCCGACCCCTGCTCACTGGCGGCCAATTGGCCACTAGCAGGGGCCGTCAATCATTCCAATCGGATAGGGGTGATTTCAGTACGTCACCTAAAAGGTGGCAGAGAAGATAATAAGAAGCGGTCTTATGGCGGACCTGAAACGATGGGGCTCCAAAGCAGCATTCGCTACTTAATAAATGGAGCCCTTAAACTTGAAAGTAAATGCTTGAGTGCAATCGCGATTTACGCTACAATAATTACCGCGTCCTCAGAGCTCTGGTTAACTGTTTCGGGAAACTAAAGAGTGGCACAAAACAAAACACATCAAAAATACATTACAAAAGTACACTTACAATCATAATAACACTATCTAATACAAATTATTACAAAAAATTGCACACAAAAGTTATAAGGGCTCAAGGATATCAGGTAACGTGTTAGAAAAAAAGGCAGACAAAGGGTTTTAACATCGACATACAAAAATATACATATACATTATATATATATATATATATATATACATACACACAGTATATATATATATATATACACACACACACGTGTGTGTGTACATATGTATTTATATGTGCATATATGGATTTATAGACATATATACACACATATAAACACATGTACACATTACATATATATATATATTATATGTGCATTGAAGCCCTTTGCTGTCTAGTATATGAAAACATGTAGAAGCATATTTATGCAATATTCATATTTAATAAAGTGTTATACTGTGTATTTACTGTAAATATTTCACATTCCAATGTTCTGTATGTACATAGCAGAATATGTTCTATGTATTTTTAAATATATATATATATATACATATATATATATATATATATATATACATATAATCATGAGACTATGCGATTGTGTTTGCGCATAAGTAGGGTGTTAGGTTTTTTCCACATTTTTTTGCTTTATCAACTTCTATGGGGTAATCTAAAGACAAGAAAAAAGACTGATGCGCCACATGGCCCAATATTGTTTGTTCCAAACGGTGTGTATAATAAAGATGTGCAAGATTACACTCACATGTATTAAAGCACTCCAAATAGTGCCGTGGGAGCAGTCTGGGATCTATAACAGTCACCCAGCAGACCAACCTCTTGGGAGGGAAGGATAATCTGTAGTGTGGAAATACAAGAAGACACAAAGGTGCCTATATGGCCTAGTACAGTTTGGACCCAGGAGTATATAGTATGAGTGGTATGATATATATACTCAGATTTGGTGTTGCATCTCCAATGATGCTAGTCAGACAGGAAGGGATCAATACAGTCACCCAACAGACTTTAACAAGGCAAACAGCATTTGGCAGAGTCTCAAGATGTCCAGTGGGTCAAATAAATATTGATCCAAAAAATACAGTGCAGCAAGTGTTTTTATATAAAAGTAACAAACTTTACTTAAAATAATTAAAACAAGCGACGCGTTTCTCAGCAACAAGCTGTTTCATCAGGCTTATAAAAAATGACAAAACAGCTTCTTGTATTTCCACACTACAGATTATCCTTCCCTCCCAAGAGGTTGGTCTGCTGGGTGACTGTTATAGATCCCAGACTGCTCCCACGGCACTATTTGGAGTGCTTTAATACATGTGAGTAATCTTGCACATCTTTATTATATACACCGTTTGGAACAAACAATATTTGGCCATGTGGCGCATCTGTCTTTTTTCTTGTCTTTAGATTGCCATCCTGGGATCCAGGCCGGGTCCTCCACAGATTGCTGCCTACATCATATCTACTTCACAATAAGAGACTCTCATTTATCTTTCTATTAGTGTGAAATCAATTGTTTATTGGATTAATACTGTATCTTATTATAACATACCCATACTAGATTATTGTTAATATAATTGTTTCTTATATACATCATTTCGTTTTAGATTTGGTTCTCATTTGTGCCTGATAATATATAGGCATTAATTCTTAATAATTCTAGCAATTGTTCTAATTATTTGTTCACGTGTATTGTATATCCTTATAAGGGCGCCCCCTATCTAGTAGAATATTCTATGGGGTAATACTTGAATTCACATGCAATATTGTAATTTTGGCTTTTTACGCACGTCGGGTTAGCACGCGAGTGAAAACAGTTTACTTTCAACACATAATAGGAACGCAACCCGACCCGCACAAAAAGTTTACTTCTAGCACTGTTAACGCTCGAGCGGGAGCACTACATTAGTAATCTAGCCCTTAATGTCTAAAAGCGTATGCTTTATTAAAGTTATACAATTTTTATTACATCCACAAAAATAATACAACAATCACTCTAAAATAATGTTTTTCCATTCCACAGATCCAATCAAGTTTATTCTCTTTTTAATATAACGTTGTTAAACATTAATCTCTAATGCAAAAATACAAAAGTAAATTTGTTTTGCAGTAAAACTATACAATGGCACTGGCAGAGATTTTTGATCTGTATTCATTTTATTCCTATAGTATTATGTTTTCACCTGATGATTGAGATAGTGAACATATCATTTAACTGAACATTTGTTGCTAGCATGAAGGAAAATTGAATTTCTTCAAAACATGCAATTTTTCAATCAAAGCATTATACAGTAGCTAAATGATTGATGTCACTATAAAGGATTTATTTGCATTATTTTTACTTCTGCACAACCCATAATATCCACAGAGATGTACTGTTGGTTAACATAAACCACAGTATTTTATTTTATTTATATCCAACAATGTATACAATCATACAGATTCCACATCAATGCGCCACGCAGGGCAAATAGACATTATGAAAGTTATGTTGATGCAGGATCTTCAACTTTCAATTACAGGTTCAATGATAACCTTTTGCGGAGTATTTGTACACAACGTTGGGGGTTTTATTTTTTACATAACAAACTAAACAACAATAAACTAAACTGAAATAAAGCTAAAACAAAACCAATACCTCCCTCTACTAAAACTATCCGCTAGATTTAGAGTTCTGCGTTAGCCGTCAAAACCAGCGTTAGGGGCTCCTAACGCTGGTTTTGGCCGCCCGCTGGTATTTAGAGTCAGTCAGGAAAAGGTCTAACGCTCACTTTGCAGCCGCAACTTTTCCATACCGCAGATCCCCTTACGTCAATTGCGTATCCTATCTTTTCAATGGGATCTTCTAACGCCGGTATTTAGAGTCTTGGCTGAAGTGAGCATTAGAAATCTAACGACAAGACTCCAGCCGCAGCAAAAAGCCAGCAGTTAAGAGCTTTCTGGGCTAACGCCGGTTCATAAAGCTCTTAACTACTGTGCTCTAAAGTACACTAACACCCATAAACTACCTATGCACCCCTAAACCAAGGTCCCCCCCACATCGCCGCCACTCTATTAAATTTTTTTAACCCCTAATCTGCCGACCGCACACCGCCGCCACCTACATTATCCCTATGTACCCCTAATCTGCTGCCCTTAACACCGCCGACCCCTATATTATATTTATTAACCCCTAATCTGCCGCCCCCAACGTCGCCGCCACCTACCTACAATTATTAACCCCTAATCTGCCGACCGGACCTCACCGCTACTATAATAAAGTTATTAACCCCTAATTCGCCTCACTCCCGCCTCAATAACCCTATAATAAATAGTATTCACCCATAATCTGCCCTCCCTAACATCACCGACACCTAACTTCAAGTATTAACCCCTATTCTGTCGACTGGACCTCACCGCTGCTCTATTAAATTTATTAACCCCTAAAGCTAAGTCTAACCCTAACACTAACACCCCCCTAAGTTAAATATAATTTTTATCTAACAAAATAATTTAACTCTTATTAAATAAATTATTCCTATTTAAAGCTAAATACTTACCTGTAAAATAAACCCTAATATAGCTACAATATAAATTATAATTATATTGTAGCTATTTTAGGATTAATATTTATTTTACAGGCAACTTTGTATTTATTTTAACCAGGTACAATAGCTATTAAATAGTTATTAACTATTTAATAGCTACCTAGTTAAAATAATTACCAAATTACCTGTAAAATAAATCCTAACCTAAGTTACAATTAAACCTAACACTACACTATCAATAAATTAATTAAATAAATACCTACAAATACCTACAATTAAATACAATTAAATAAACTAACTAAAGTACAAAAAATAAAAAAAGAACTAAGTTACAAAAAATAAAAAAATAATTTACAAACATTAGAAAAATATTACAACAATTTTAAGCTAATTACACCTACTCTAAGCCCCCTAATAAAATAACAAAGCCCCCCAAAATAAAAAAAATGCCCTACCCTATTCTAAAATACAAATAGAAAAGCTCTTTTACCTTACCAGCCCTTAAAAGGGCCTTTTGCGGGGCATGCCCCAAAGAATTCTGCTCTTTTGCCTGTAAAAAAAAACATACAATACCCCCCCAACATTACAACCCACCACCCACATACCCCTAATCTAACCCAAACCCCCCTTAAATAAACCTAACACTAAGCCCCTGAAGATCTCCCTACCTTATCTTCACCACGCCAGGTATCACCGATCCGTCCAGAAGAGGCTCCGAAGTCTTCATCCAAGCCCAAGCGGGGGTTGAAGAGATCCATCATCGGGCTGAAGAGATCCATCATCCGGCTGAAGAGGTCCATCATCCGGCTGAAGAGGTCCATCATCGGGCTGAAGAGATCCATCATCCGGCTGAAGAGGTCTATCACCGGGCTGAAGAGATCCATCATCCGGCTGAAGAGGTCCATCATCGGGCTGAAGTCTTCTATCAAGCGGCATCTTCAATCTTCTTTCTACCGGATCCATCTTCATCCCGCCAACGCGGAACATCCATCCTGGCCAACGACTTCCCGACGAATGACGGTTCCTTTAAATGACGTCATCCAAGATGGCGTCCCTCAAATTCCGATTGGCTGATAGGATTCTATCAGCCAATAGGAATTAAGGTAGGAAAATTCTGATTGGCTGATGGAATCAGCCAATCAGATTGAGCTCGCATTCTATTGGCTGTTCCGATCGGATAGAATCCTATCAGCCAATCAGAATTTAAAGGACGCCATCTTGGATGATGTCATTTAACGGAACCGTCATTCGTCAGGAAGTCATCGGCCAGGATGGATGTTCCACGTCAGCGGGATGAAGATGGATCCGGAAGAAAGAAGATTGAAGATGCCGCTTGATAGAAGACTTCAGCCCGATGATGGACCTCTTCAGCCTGATGATGGATCTCTGCAGCCCGATGATGGACCTCTTCAGCCGGATGATGGATCTCTTCAGCCCGATGATGGACCTCTTCAGCCGGATGATGGATCTCTTCAGCCCGATGATGGACCTCTTCAGCCGGATGATGGACCTCTTCAGCCCGATGATGGATCTCTTCAGCCCGATGATGGATCTCTTCAGCCCCCGCTTGGGCTTGGATGAAGACTTCGGAGCCTCCTCTGGACGGATAGGTGATACCCGGCGTGGTGAAGATAAGATAGGGAGATCTTCAGGGGCTTAGTGTTAGGTTTATTTAAGGGGGGTTTGGGTTAGATTAGGGGTATGTGGGTGGTGGGTTGTAATGTTGGGGGGGGGTATTGTATGTTTTTTTTTACAGGCAAAAGAGCAGAATTCTTTGGGGCATGCCCCGCAAAAGGCCCTTTTAAGGGCTGGTAAGGTAAAAGAGCTTTTCTATTTGTATTTTAGAATAGGGTAGGGCATTTTTTTATTTTGGGGGGCTTTGTTATTTTATTAGGGGGCTTAGAGTAGGTGTAATTAGCTTAAAATTGTTGTAATATTTTTCTAATGTTTGTAAATTATTTTTTTATTTTTTGTAACTTAGTTCTTTTTTTATTTTTTGTACTTTAGTTAGTTTATTTAATTGTATTTAATTGTAGGTATTTGTATGTAATTAATTTATTGATAGTGTAGTGTTAGGTTTAATTGTAGATAATTGTAGGTATTTTATTTAATTGATTTATTGATAGTGCAGTGTTAGGTTTAATTGTAACTTAGGTTAGGATTTATTTTACAGGTAATTTTGTAATTATTTTAACTAGGTAACTATTAAATAGTTATTAACTATTTAATAGCTATTGTACCTGGTTAAAATAAATACAAAGTTGCCTGTAAAATAAATATTAATCCTAAAATAGCTACAATATAAATATAATTTATATTGTAGCTATATTAGGGTTTATTTTACAGGTAAGTATTTAGCTTTAAATAGGAATAATTTATTTAATAAGAGTTAATTTATTTCGTTAGATAAAAAATTATATTTAACTTAGGGGGGTGTTAGTGTTAGGGTTAGACTTAGCTTTAGGGGTTAATAAATTTAATAGAGTAGCGGTGAGGTCCGGTCGGCAGATTAGGGGTTAATACTTGAAGTTAGGTGTCGGTGATGTTAGGGAGGGCAGATTAGGGGTTAATACTATTTATTATAGGGTTATTGAGGCGGGAGTGAGGCGGATTAGGGGTTAATAACTTTATTATAGTAGCGGTGAGGTCCGGTCGGCAGATTAGGGGTTAATAAATATAATATAGGGGTCGGTGGTGTTAGGGGCAGCAGATTAGGGGTACATAGGGATAACGTAGGTGACAGCGGTGTACGGAGCGGCAGATTAGGGGTTAAAAAAAATATGCAGGGGTCAGCGATAGCAGGGGCGGCAGATTAGGGGTTAATAAGTGTAAGGTTAGGGGTGTTTAGACTCGGGGTACATGTTAGGGTGTTAGGTGCAGACATAGGAAGTGTTTGCCCATAGGAAACAATGGGGCTGCGTTAGGAGCTGAACGCTGCTTTTTTGCAGGTGTTAGGTTTTTTTTCAGCTCAAACTGCCCCATTGTTTCCTATGGGGGAATCGTGCACGAGCACGTTTTTGAAGCTGGCCGCGTCCGTAAGCACCGCTGGTATTGAGAGTTGCAGTGGCGGTAAATATGCTCTACGCTCCCTTTTTGGAGCCTAACGCAGCCCTTCTGTGAACTCTAAATACCAGCGGTATTTAAAAGGTGCGGGGGGAAAAAAGCATGCATAGCTAACGCACCCCTTTGGCCGCAGAACTCTAAATCTAGCGGTATGGAAATATATGTCACCCTACGAAACAAGTGGGTGAAATATCCTCATATTTAGAATTTTAGGGTCATATTGAGTGATAATATAGTGCATATTCTAGTCAACATGGAATACTTTGGGGCCTGTACCGTGGAACCTAGGGCAAACAGATACACGGGATGGTCAAACAACCCTACAAGTGCTTGCAGGTCTCATATATAACTGTTATGGAAAGATATTGACTGATAACCAGTTCTTAAAAGGTAGGGCCCACCATACTAAGGTTGTTTATGAGTTAGGGCTGGTAGCAATAAGCATGGTGTACAGGGGAGAAGATGGGGGCTATGGGGGGAGTTGGGTGAGTACATGCATTTCAAGTTGTAATGCGATTTTAGGGATGCAGCTGTGAGGGTTGTTCCTTGACCAGATGTTATAAAATAATGTTGTAGGAACTAAGGGAGTAGTATAGCATGGGGTTGTCCCTACAGGTCCGCAACAAGAAACACCAAAAAAGGTGTCACTGATATTTTAGACCAAACAGGGTTATGTGTTTTCCAAGTGCTGATGCCGTATAGAGAAGAAGTATTTTACAGAGTTAAATATATAGATTGGCGCAGGGTGGAGTGGTAGCAGCTGAACTCGCACCTTGTGTCGTCAGTGTTCCAATGGCTGGTGTAAATAAGATGAATATGCAAGTGTAGCAACCATGTGACTAACATTCCATTGCCATAAGAGGTAGTGAGAGAGGCGAGCTATGACACTGTACGTATCAGATAGCCAAAAAGATCCCTAATGTTTCAGTAGATTAGGCATTAATCAAATACACTTATGAAGCTGTAAACAATAAAATCAATACATTTCTTCAAAGTTTAAAGACATTGCAGTTATTACTAAAAGGGTGTTACAGCAGTTTACATCGGAGAAAGCAATTCCAGGACAATGCATTGTGGTAAATGTATAGTAATATCATGCTGCATACTAACTCAACCATTGGCTGATACCAGGGAAAGATTGAGGGAATAGTACTTATTAATAATTGGTTTTGATAAGAGTTGGTAAGCATTGGATATTTTCCATGAGACCCTGTGTAGTACCAGTCTCGTTATATGCTCAATAATGTGCATTGTAAAAACTGATATGTGACGCCAGCCTAAGAAAGAGGTATCTATTCAAGGCAATAGCCTAATCTGTTTAGAGATCACAGTGGGGAGGCATAACCAAGTAACATATGGAGTAGTTAATAAGGCAGTAAAAAATAAAACAAAAATAGTAAAACACTATTGCCATAACATAGCAAGTCAGAAATCATAAGCTCTCTACCCTGGGATCAGCGCGGCACTAAGGGAACTTTGGTTAGGTTACAAGGAGACTTGTGATACCAAGCCCTAAAAAAGCCACCCAATCAAAGTGAAATTAACAAACTAAAGTAGCTAAATCCCTCCCTGCGTCGCTGAAAGTGTTAAGAGAGCGGAAGCTCCATGTGTAAGGTTCCTAGTTAAGGTGTGTGACAAGTTAGCCCATAGCATATACATTTTAGGGTTTAGCCCATAGTAATTACATTTTAGGGTTTAGCATATGTTGTATTTACAATATCTTAACCCATCAGACAAGTTATTATGAAACTGTATAAAATTTTGATTAAAGGAAAGCATGTGTAATCCACTATGTCAGACTCAATATAGTGTTGCCGAAAGGGGAGTGTGTAGTTCTGCCTCTAATAGTAGATTGTAGCGTAGGGAGTTTGTTGTTCACCAATTTTCTCTTTTTTTTTTTATTTTGTATGTAGAAGTGTTAGAAGGCCCTTAGACACTGATCCACAAAGTGAAGTGTTATTATTAGTATACAGTACTCCTGCCTATCGTATAACATTTACTGAGTATTTAGAGATAGTTTTCCTGTAGTGAGTTCACTAGTGACACTTGGACCTTACATTGAGAATTTGGCATTGTCCACAAAAATATCTCGATAATCAGCAAACCGGTACAGGGGGGAAAAATAAAAAAAATGTTTTGTTAGCAATTTACAAGACAGTCTTTGGGATTTTATAACAGGAATTGACCAGTGCCATAGTGTAACATCAATAAGTACACACTAAGGGGTTAAAGCGTAGCCAAGGAAACACTGGTTAAAGTACATGGAGAGTTGTGAACAGGAACCCTTAAGACTAAATAGTCAAAGTGAGATTACGCTGTACATAACCATCCTCCAGGGAAATCCTCAATCGGCAAGAGATCCACTCTCTGGTTAACCGATTCCACTTCGATTTGGAGTAGGCTGATAATACGGCATTCGCACATGTATCGCAGGTGAAGCTGTGTCAGACTCCTGCAGGTCCCCATCACCTAGCCGGGCATGCCATCCCAGAAGTATTGAGAGAAATTGGTTAACTTGATGTCTCAGAGTGGAGCGATCCTTTGTTAGGCGATTCGGAAGGCGATTATAATGATCCCTGTCCAGCACACCTCCATGATTAACCGCAGCTCTCCTAGGTGGTCTTTTCATGAATGCGATAGCTGCTTCTTGTATATTAAGAATGGCAAATGAACCCGTTGTCATAAAGAGCTCCGTGGTATCTTCCACTCCCCGTCCTTTCTCTTCTTGTCCAGGGAGTATCAGTGTCACAGTTGCATTAGCCGCCTCGTGGTGCAGTGTCTCTGGCCAAAGATGGCGCTCAGCAGATAAAGATGGAGGCTTGTGAGCTTGCGACTCTGCCATCAGACGCTGCATGGCTGTGTCCAATTTAGTAATCACTGGAAGCAGCAGGGCTTTCAAGGCAGATAGCATGTCCTGCATCTGGCAATATTCAGTTAGGATAGCAATATTCATTCATGTAGTATTAGAGCGTCCATGTATAGTGCAGTAGGTTTCTATCCACTTCGGAACACCTCAAACGGCTTTTTACTTTTAATCTGAATTCCGTGGGAGAGAAGATGATAGTTTCTCTATCCGCCTTGAGTCTCGGACATGTAGCTGTCAAGAGATATGCAGATGGCAATGGGTTCGGGCTGCTTAAGGGTTTTCTTTCTCCAGGGTTCTCGGAGCTTCAGAGGAATGCAGCCATCTTGGAACGCCACCCACCGGAAGTCCACTTTTTTTAATTTATTATTATTTTATTAAATGTGCTATGTTTTGTTTTATTTTATTTTAAATGTTTAGTCATTATGGGGCATTTGCTGGTAGGGAGAGAGACAGCAAAAGAGAAGGTAGAGAGGGAGCAAAAGAGAGGTGGGAGAGAGAGAGCAAAAGAGAGGGGAGAGAGAGAGAGAGCAAAAGAGAGGGGGGAGAGAGAGAGCAAAAGAGAGGGGGAGAGAGAGAGCAAAAGAAAGGGGGGAGAGAGCAAAAAAGAGGGGGGAGAGAGCAAAAGAGAGGGGGAGAGAGAGCAAAAGAGAGGGGGAGAGAGAACAAAAGAGAGGGGGAGAGAGAGCAAAAGAGAGGGGGAGAGAGAGCAAAAGAGAGGGGGAGAGAGAGCAAAAGAGAGGGGGAGAGAGAGCAAAAGAGAGGGGGAGAGAGAGCAAAAGAGAGGGGTAGAGAGAGCAAAAGAGAGGGGAGATAGAGCAAAAGAGAGGGGAGAGAGCAAAAGAGAGGGGAGAGAGAGAGAGAGAGCAAATGAGAGGGGAGAGAGAGAGCAAAAGAGAAGGGGTGAGAGAGAGAGCAAAAGAGAAGGGGTGAGAGAGAGCAAAAGAGAAGGGGTGAGAGAGCAAAAGAGAAGGGGTGAAAGAGAGGGGAGAGAAATAGAGAGATAGCAAAATAGAGGGGGAGAGCGCAAAGAGAGGGGGAGAGAGCACAAAAGAAAGGGAGGAAAAGAGAGGTGGAGAGAGAGAGAGAACAAAAGAGAGGGGGGAGAGAGAGAGAGCAGAAAAGAGGGGGGAATAGAAAGAGAGCAGAAAAGAGGGGGGATAGAGAGAGAGCAAGCACTGTACTGCAAAAATTGGCCCGTGTACACAGGCTTTAGGACTAGTATATATATTTTGTGGTAAGGAGGCCGAGCTTTTAGCTTAGGTAAGAAGGAACAGTACATTTGATTCAGGAACAAACTGTTTTGTTTTATGAAACCTGCTGTGAAACAAATAAATAAACACCTACTCCTAACTCAGGAGGTTAACTAAACTTCAAGGGATTCCTAACTATATTACTGGGGCATCTAAACTCTCCCCAGTAAACAACTGCTTTATGGAAAAAACAATAGTTTAGATTAGAGTGCCTGCTTTTTCTCCCTCTGTATCTCTGTGCTTACAGGCAGTCTGTCAGGTGATTTCCTTCTCACAGGAGGAAGAGAGAAAGAGCTTTGCTCTCAGAGCAGCCTTTTGCTAGCTAGCTAATTGTACCAGCTGAGAGCACCTGAAATGTAACTGTTTTCATTCTGGATAAACAGAGAGCTCCATTCTCCTGCTAACATATATATCATCTCTGACCCTGTCACTATATATATATAGCCTAGTTCACTGCTTACTCATCAGTCTGCTATTATTTCATTAGTTCTAAAAAACTAGTTTGTTTGGCAACATTTACAGGTGAGTATTTCTCAAACCAAAATGCATCTCTTTGCACTAATGATAGTAAAAAATAAAAATGTGTTAGTAATGGGACAGTCTACACTAAAATTGTTATTGTTTAAAAAGATAGATAATGCCTTTACTACCCATTCCCCAGCTTTGTACAACTAACATTGTTATATTAATATACTTTATAACATTCAAACCTCTACATTTCTGCCTGTTTCAAAGTCACTACAGACAGCCTCTTATCACATGCTTTTTTATTTGCTTTTCACAACAGGAGACTGCTAGTTCATGTGAGCCATATAGATAACATTGTGTTCACGCCCTAAGGAGTTATTTAAGAGTTAGCACAACACAGTACTAAATGCAAGTCAATAGATCATAAATAAAAAGTAATGTGATCAGGGTGCTGTCAGAAGATGCTTAGGGGTCGTAGTGGCGTCACTAAGGGGTGCGGGGGGTGCGGGCCGCACCTGGGTGACACCCTCCAGGGGGTGACACCAAAAAAAAAAAATACATGTAGAGATGCATAGATTTTTTTTATTAGAGGGGCCGGCATTTGTGAACATTAGTGGGACTGGGGACTGCTAGCCTAAACCTGCCTATCTGTGCTCACTGCTCAGTGACGTGTGGAGCAGTGGAGTCACTCACTGCTGTGCTGTCTCTCTAAACGGGAACTGGGAAATCATGAGGGGGGTGCTTGACTGTCTGACACTGTCTCTAAAATGAAGGAGCCACGTATGATGCCCACCAGACCGGTACGGTTACGGTACACTAAGTGCACACTAAAGAGATAGGAGGGGAGGGCGGGCGGGCGGGGGTCTGGGGGTGGACAGAGTGCAGAGGTGATTGGCCATAAGAAGCGGTAGGCACGCTGCCCAGGGCTGTGCACTGACAGACTTGGAACAGAGTCAGAGAGCAGAATTTTTATAGTTTGCGCGCCTAAACCTTTTCTTCAGTGGTTTATTTTAGAGTGCTCTGTTTATGTTTCATTTGATGCTCTGCTGAGCCAGGGAGCAGCTCTAGGCATGAGCTTTATAATTAATGCAGTGCAGTTTACATATTTTGTATGTGTGTGTCTGAGTTTTTGTGTGTGTGTGTCTCAGTGTTTTTGTGTGTGTGTCTGAGTGTCTTTCCGAGTGTTTGTGTGTGCATCTGAGTGTGTTTTTAAGTGTGTCTGAGTGTTTGTATGTGTGTGTGCCTGTGTTTTTGTGTGTGTCTGCTTTCTGGGGGGGGGGGGTGACACCATAACTTACCGCACCGGGTGACACCAACCCTAGTGACGCCACTCAGGGGTCAATTTATGAAGCAGCAGATGCTGCTTCTGACCCACTCTGCTTCAGTTCCACCTGAAGCAGAAGTTAAAAAGCAGTGGTCCTAAGACCGCTGCTCCTTAACTCGTCCGCCACCTCTGAGGTGGCGGATAGCAATCAGCCCGATCCAATACGATCGGTTTGATTGACACCCCCGCTATAACTTACTTTTTAATATAGATATAAAATTCAAATGCCCCATGCCCCGTCGCCCACTTCAAAAGTAAATTTTTCTGTGAAATAACGGTATGAATTGTTCTCCAATCAGCTCTATAGCTAAACAAAAGTGCCATATGGGGAGAGCGTGATTAGACAACAATTCAAACCGTTACCTCACAGAAAAATTTACTTTTGAAGTGGGCAGCGAAGCGTGGGGTAGTTGAATTTTATATCTATATTAAAAAGTAAGTTATAGCGCATCTTCGCTACAATTAAATTAAACTCCAGATACAATATCACTAACATTCCGAGACTGATTTTAAAAGGCGATAATTTACCACCACTTTAAGTTACAGTTTATGGGTAACCTTTTTGTGGGTTGGGCTGGGAGGGACGTGTCATGGGAGTTTCAAGGTGTGTCATGAGTGGAGCTGTAAAACCAGACATTTCCCCTGTTTGAGAAGCTGCGGGGGGGAATTGTGCCAGTCCCCCAACCCGCAACATTCACGCAATAGGTACTAAAACCAATTAGGTCACAGAACCACAGAATGTGTTTTAAACACGATAATAGGGAGCAAATTACTTTAGTGTAAGTAAAAATGTTCCTTTATTTATGGTTTCTCTCATTATTAAATAGCTGAGCTATTTATATTTTGACTATGAGCCTGAGAAGAAATTGACAGGTTGTGAAAAAAAAGTAAGAGGAATGCTTGATGGATGTCAGTTGGATTTAAGGGTAAGATCACCTGAAAGAGAAAATGAATTTGATGAAATGAACTGGTAAACCAAAATAGTTGATAGGGCCAGATTACAACTGGCGTGCTAATGATAGCGCAGGACGCGATAAGCAGCAGGGCCATCTTTTACACAGGGCAAAAGGGGCAGCTGCCCGGGGCCCAGTCTTTGTTGAGGGGCCCAAGAGTCCTAAAAAAAATGTTTTTTTTTTTAATTATTTTTTTGGTTCATGCCAGACTGCTGATGTCATGTGACATGGGAGGGGGCACAGTCAGTCCTAATACTGTCACAGTCAAAAGTTCTCTGCTTATATTTATTTGTGAGAAACTGTGCCAGACCGTGCCGGTGTCATGTGACATGCCAAGCTAGTGCCATGTGCTGTTTTAGATGTGCACTGTGCAGCACTGAATGCAAAGCCCTAACTCAGCATCCAACCAATCCCACTGCATCAGAAAAGGTCCTGCTGGGGTTACCACTGTTACCAGGTAACTGCTCTGGTGGTGGGGATTGTTTCTGGGTAGAGCTGACTGTAGGCGCATGCAGCAGAAATCTGGAGCGGCAGGAACGTGAGGATTTGAGCATCTGTGCAGCTGCAGACACTGTTCTTTTCAGTCTTGAGGCTGTGTGACTCGTCTCACACTGTATACATGCAGCTTTGGGCAGACAGCATTTAGTCTGTTGGTCCCCTTAGCCCTGCTCTTTCTGCTGTGGCCCTAAGATCAACTAAACTGAAGTTTGTTAGGGGAATAGTGCTTTGTAGAAAGGTGTCAATGAGAAGAAAAAGTGAGTGTACACACACCCCTCCCCCGTGCAGCATTGTTTAGTGCAGGGTGAGAGTGAACTTGTTCCTAGCAAAGAAGTGACATGTGCTGCTGTGGCTGATGTATAGTGTCATGCTGATACTTCACACATTAAGGGAAGGTTTATTTTAATAGGTTTTTTTTCTCTCTGTCTCAGATTTGATAGATTCCTATAGTAGTTCTGCTGTTCCAGTCAGTAAACTTATATTTGTTTGCACCTCCATGCTTCCTCCTCAGTCTTTACCTTGCTTTGCTCCTGTTGGCTGCCCTAAATCTCTTAAACCAGCTAACCTCACACCAGAATCACATTCAAAAGAATATTAAATGAATCCACAGTGGAGGATGTATTTACTAGTACTGCTTAGGTCCAGTTTCATATATTGTAATTTATTTAATTTTTTTTTTTAAATGATTAGCCCAGCAGTGGATGATCCACTGCTGGGCTAATAATTTTAAAAAAATATATAAAATAAATTGATTTAGTTGTTTTTTGGGATGTTGCGGTGGAGAGCAAAATTGCATGGGGGGGGGCCAAGAAAATGTTCGCCTAGGGTCCAATCAATATTAAAGATGGCCCTGATAAGCAGTATCACTGGACTGCGCTAACATTAGCAAGCAACTTGATACTTCAAGTCCATGGTAAATCACATTTACCAGAGAAGGTTGAGAGCAGCCGACATCACTCTAGCGCACCCATTACTTTCAATGGATATTGTGACCGCACTTAAAAGCACTGAAATTAGTTGAACGTTATGGGTTGCATGCGAGTGAAAGCCCAAATAGCGCTAGAAGAAATAGCATGGCTTGAGACCTGAAGTAAAGTGTAAGGATTAAACAAAGTTTCGAAAACATATTGAAATAAAGTATTACACTCAAATATACAATTTTTATCAGATCATGGGGTATTCTTCATTCTTTTCTCTCTCCTTACCCCCATGTATTCAATAGCATGTTAAGAATGTCAATAATGAACAAAAAAAAAATATATATAATCTATAATAACCCCCATGTATACAAAAAAAATGGTAAACCGGTTTACAAATATGACACAAACACAATTTATTTTTATAAATATAAAAAAAGTAAATATCCACTCTTGTAATCAAAACAAAAACAAGCTGCTTATAAGATGGTACGTACTACTAACTTCATAAAATATCCAAAGATTATTACTTTTGGGGGCATGTGGAATGCAGGAAATGCTCCTCTATATTTTGTGACAGAGTTCTACAATTAGTAAATATTGGAAGAGGAAAGGAATTTTAATGTACGTGGAATATATAGTGCCAGATTACGTGGTGCACTAATGATAGAGCGGGCATGATAAGCAATATCGCTTGACCACGCTAACTTTAGTGCGCAACTTTGATATTACAAGTCGTTGGTAACACTGATTTACCAGAGAAGGCAAGGTTATCATGCTTGACTTCAATAGAGGGCAAGCTATACTTTAATAAATATTGTGATAGGGTTATAGATTGAAAAAACACATAAAAAATATATTAAAATAAAGTATTACATTCATGTATACACTTTTTTGTATTAAAAAATATAATTTTAATACTGAGAAAAATATTTTAAAGGGGTTAAAAAGGGAAATATGGAAATATGTCTGACTGGAAATGGCTTCAATGTATATATATATATATATATATATATATATATATATATATATATATATATACACACACACACACAGGTATGCTTCACTTTGCAGCGCTTCGCTAATACAGTGCTTTGTGAAGCTAAATGAGCTAATACCTATGGAGATTATAAAAAATATGAAAAAATAGTATATGACACCAGATGAATTTTTATAGAAATAGGAAATTTATTGTCTTGATAAACTTAATACAATTTCTAACTCTTGTGAGTTGAGAGTCTGCTTATTTTGTTAGATATATTGTGCAAATTGTACAGAATGTTGCAGATATGTTGTTCACAGATAAAATAATTAATATTACGTACAATTATTCTAATAGGTTGGCCAACCATATATTCCTTATAGTCTTATATTAATTTCAAGAACACCAATAATGTACTATAAATATTTAACAAATCTCAAAGTTTAATTTCCATAAGTTCCACACTACTACTTCCAGCTGGACGACTAAAAAGCTAAACAACCCAAATAGCAACAATCATATGATAGGCTGTTTATCTTCTCCTGAATATAAAATGAGGTACTTATTAAAAGTTCATCTTAAAATTACCCGTAGGTAATACCCAATATAGGAGTCTGTGATATTTATGTGTACTTTTCTCGGCTGCAGCCTTAAATTATAGGAGATAGTAATTGTGCTACTGTGAGCCTTTAATAATTGTGGTATAATAAGCAAGTGTGTTGATCTGACCTTACTTTCCTTGTTTAAAGACACTTGGATGATGTGTGGTTTAGGAAACAAACTTTCCTTGCTCTGTAAATGATGCGATTTTCTGGGTTTCAAATCTACCCCAAGTATTCTTTAGAAGCCGTGTCTTTGTAATCTATTTTGCGGGTATGGAACTTCCCCACTCCTACTGTTCTTTCCTTTGTTTGTATCCTATAGGGCTTTTAGCTACCCACAGTGATGAGTAGATAAGTTAAAAAGGTTTACCACTTTTTCAGACGCCGGACCTGGAGCGTGTTAGCAGTGTTTACACAGTGTAGCCGTCTTTAGTGTTGCTGCTCCTACTTAGCTCTGTGGCTCTTGTGGAACACCACTTTTTCAGATGCCGGTCCTGGAGCATATTAGCAGTAGGCTCACAGTAGCACAATTACTATCTTCTATAATTTAAGGCTGCATCCGAGAAAAGTTTGCATAAATATCACAGACTTCCATATTGGGTATTACCGACGGGTAATTTTAAGATGGATTTTTAAAAATGAACTTTTAATAAGTACCTCATTTTATATTCAGGAGAAGATAAACAGCCATAGTCTGGCAAATTTTACTACAGTACCTGTACCTGTAAAAATAGTATTTTACAGGTACAGTTTTTATTGAATACTAATTGAATACTTGCTGTGCTAGTGTTAAACTAAACGTAGCACTATTGCACCCCTAATATATGTTAGTTCAAAACATATTTTCAAGTTTTTAAACACACTGGCAAGTGAAAAGAAAGCTAAAACATTGTTGTTTCACTTTAAGGTAATTTTCACTTTACAGCGGGGCTCCGGTCTTTAACCCGCTGTATGAGTGAGGTATACCTGTAAATATATATATATATATATATATATATATATATATATATATATATATATATGTGTGTGTGTGTGAATAGAAGAAAAAAAGGGAACGGTCGCAAAGCCTGACTCAAGTGTACTACAAACACAATTTATTAGCCCCTATTGCAGAAATGTACTCACAGGATATAAAATATAAAAGTGCACGTATAATAAAAGGATATGTCCTTCTCCAAACTGATCTCTGTTACACTTCAAAGTAGCAAAGTTTGTGATGTGGAGGTAACGGGTGACAGGCGTATAAGCTTGTGTCTGCTTCTTACGATACCTATATGGTTAATGTCCCCTTTACCACTTTTTAGAATTGTATGTCCAGAAGGATATTGGTCAAAGTCAATATAACAAATCGATCGTTAAATCATAAATAATAGAAACAATTAAAACATTAAAACATACCGCAATGTGAACTACAATACTTGTCCATCAGCGTCCATTTTCTAGCACTGAGCATGTGCAAAGAAAAATACGGATGCCTCCTTGGGACACAAAACCTCAACGTGTTTCGTTTAGCTACGGCAAAACTTTTTCAAGAGTGTTAGTAACTCTCTATCCTCTGTCTTTTATAGACATAAGCTCCTACCAAAGGATGTATTTTATATCGCTCCTACATGTTATTGGATTATAATTTAGTATATAATATATGAATGACAGAGTTAAAAAGGGTTTAAAAGAGTGATCAACTTCTGATGCCATGAATACAGACTTATAATTAGTACATAAAGGTTAGCTAATTATATAAAACATACCTAGGACAATTTTAAGAATACAAGTATACACACAAATAAATACATCAATAAGTAATTAAAATATATATACTATGGGGTGAAAAACTTATTTAAAAAGTGTATAGGGTTATTGAAAAATACTTCGTCAATCCACAAAGAGAAAGTACTGACTGATTATTTACTATAAATAAAGTTAGGTTCTACCTAGGTGTATATTAGGTAAACACATAACTATACTAAAAATTATTGGATGTCTATATCTACATTAAGACCTTTTGGTTGCATGCAGTTTAATTCCCTTATCCAAAAGGTTTCCCTTTGTCTTAAGCGTAAAAGTCTGTTGGTGTCCCATATATTAGGGGCAACCCACTCTATGATACTTATTTCTAGGTCTTTGGCATTTTGGTTGTGTTTCTCTTTGAAGTGTTTAGAGATACTGTGCTGTTCAAACCAATTTTCTATATTTTTTAGGTGTTCTCTGAATATATATTTAATTTTCCTCTTAGTTCTACTACCTACATAGAGAAGATCACAACCGCACTTCAGCTGGTACACTATGTAGGTGGTGTCACAGGTGCATCTATTTTTACAGGTACATTTTTTGGTGTCATTAAAATTGCATATCCCCCCCATTTGATGGCTTAATATGGGTATACATTACACAGTTATTTATTTTGCATTTAAAAAGGTCTTCCTTGCCCCCCAGGATTCAAAGGGATTATGTGCTTTTGGTTTAATGGTTCTAAGTTTAGTGCGTGCTAGTAGAATTTTTAGATCTTTATTTTCCTAAATTTACTCCTATTATCAATTTGTCTTTGTTCTCTTGCTATCTTTATTTTAAAAGCAGGTAAGTAAAGCTTACGGGCCGGCCCATTTTTGGTTCAGAACCTGGGTTATGCTTGAGTTATTCGTGGCTTAAATGCTGAAATTTGGGTTTAGTATCCCTTTAATCTGTTTAGAAAGATTGTTTTCTTAAAAAAATAATGAGGGCACAATGCTAACCAGCATTGCAGTCTGTAATATTTAGTTTATTCCTGATGCTGCCTTATGAAATATTAATTATCTCACAAAACAAATAACATGAAAAGATACTTACAATAAAATAATTACTAACAAACAATCATAAGTAAGAAGTTGCTGTTGTCACTAGATGCCTGATGGAATCCTAGAAATTATCGTTCTTTGTTGAGTATGCTTTGGCTGCCTGACTTTAAACAAAAGTATGTGTCCTTTTGGACAAAGAAGACTTGATACCATCATTGTTATTATTATTATTTTTTTAAAAATAAATAGGCTGTAGATATCTATGATACTAAATTATTAGCTCATTTCCTCATTGTTGCAAAATTTGAAAATGATCTTGGTATAAACTGTTCTTGCATGCACAACTTCGGTAAGAATGTCTGTTTGATGCAAGAAATGAACGTAATATAATCTTTAAAGGGGCAGTAAACTTGAAAAATAATATTACATAATTCTGCACTAATGTTACATCACCTTGCCAGCCTCTGCTGATTCTGTGTTTTTTTAAAAATCATGTCACGGCCACTCTGTCTAATCACAGCGTGCCAACTGTACCATGCGCTCCCGTTCTGGGTTAGACAGCCTACTGCTGCAGGAACATGCTACATGATTTAGTTCAATGCCATGATCAGGCATGCTGTGATTATACAGCACACCCGTGAGGCACTTTTGAGGGGGGGAAATCATAAGAGGCTGGCAGGGAGTAGAAGGTAAGTATAACTTTGTGGAGGTTAAATCTTTCACATTGCTTTCATTTTTTAATGTGTTGCCAAGATAATGTTACATAATTCTACATAATTCTTCACATTGATATGTTCCATTTCCTCCTGGCCGCCCCCCTTGTTTGAGTACAAATTCCAACAATCGATTAAAAACCAATCATGAGATTTTTCCTCCTTTGAGGATGATGTGAGAAAGCTTTTCATTGATTTTACACATAGTTTGTGGTCTATACTTGTGTATAGGGCTTCCACATCTGTGGTTACTAGAATTGTGCAGTACTTCCATCATATCTCTCACATATGACGGTAGCTGAATAACAAATTCTATAATCAATGTATTGGCTTGCTTTCTCCATCAAGTTATTGATGCCCAAAACTATGTGGCATCCAGGAGGGGTTGTTGGGTTTTTATGTACTTTTGGTAGTATGTAAAATCTGGCTGTTTTGGTTGGTTTACAGTTAGAAATGTGTGTTCTTTGGTTGTTATAATCTCATCCTTTAATGCTTTCAATTTGATCTTATTATATGTTTCTTGGAATCATTCTGTGGGATCAAACATTAATTTTGTATAACATTCCTTGTTTTTTAGTTTTTTATGTGCTTCTCTTAAGTACATTTCTTTCGGCCAACTCACTACATTACCACCTTTATCAGAACTTTTTATCAGTACATCATCCCCATCCTTGAATTTCTTGTAAGGCTTTCATCTCATTTTTAGATAAAAAAAAAAATTCTGTTGTTCTTAGGGTTATTTCTGATATTTCCTTACTCACTATTTCATTGAAGACCTCAATATGTCTTGATGTATCCATTTTAGGAACATATTTAGATCTATTTGAGAAAGAATCCCTCTAGTCTGCTTTGTGTGTTTCCTCATTATTCTCTAAAAGTTCTTCTAGCATCTGCAGGATAACTTTGTCTTTATCTGTCCAACCAGTATCTATATCCTGGATTCCACTTGTTGGGTCTTCTTTCTTCATATATTGTTTTCTTAACATCAATTTCCTTATATATAATTGAATATCTTTAGTTATTTCAAATTTATCAAGTGATCCTGTAGGGCAAAATACAAGTCCTCTTGAGTACATTTTTGTGTTTATGGGATAAGATCTTCTTGGATAGATTAGTTATTTGCTTTACATCAGTCTCATTTGTGAGAATGGGCTGGCTGATCTTTTGTAGGGTTTCCATATCTTGTGTTCTTGTTTTTGTCTGTCTTTGTTTCTTGTAGGTCTTTGATTTGTTCCTGCCCCCTCTTCTGGTGGGTCTCCTGAAGAAGAATGGCCTTCCTCTAAAAAAAATTTCCTTCCTCCTTGCTTGTTTTGTCTCCATGTGAGAGACTGTACTGACTACTTTAGTCTCATTATCTGTTGTGTCTGCTTCACTTCCATCAATATCAGAGGCGTCACTGTCAATAACATGGACTCTTGAAGGTCCTTGTGAATTTCTAGTAAATGTATTTCCCCATTTATATACTTTTTCATTTTTGAAGTCTGCAATGTTCCTGTTTAGTTTATTCTGCTTGATTTGTTTAACTTCAGCCTCATATTTATCCAGTTCTTTTTGGTACTTTTTGTACCTCACTTCAAATTCTGCCAGGGTTTCAAAGGTTTTTAATTTATTGCTGAGTTCATTGATTTGCACTTCCAACCTATCCTATTCTGCTGTGTCATGTTTTAAGGAGCTTTCTGATACAGCTTCTTCCCATTCTTTACTGTGGTTAGGAACTTTAAATTCAAATGCAGGGAATTATTGGAGACCTTTAGGGATTAAATTCCTCTCTATGTATTTTTCAAAGAAGTACTTGTTCCACCAGACTTTATCTTGTTTGTGGAACATTTTATGAATGTTTCTTAGTGTAAATTCTATTTGATATTTGGTATTACCACATTCCCCTGTACTGGAAATGTTAAATACCTCATTGAGATCTGTCTAGCGTTTTTGATGTCTGTTCGCAGATATTCGCCATTATAAATTTAGAATGTGCTAAGTATCTAGTCCAAATATTAACTAATTCAGTTGAAAGAACTGAGAAAAGAGATACTATGATAGCACTCAAAATTACCCCTAACGAAAATATAAATGTGTGGATAGCTACAGTTAAAATTAATCTTTATTAGGGATTGTATTAAAAAGTGGGTTTCTCAAAAACCTGCTATTCTGCCAGTATCTTACTCTGTAAAGTAATTATGCTATCCAATATCCGGACCTTAATCTCGGTGTGTAAAGGACAAGGCCGAAAAACACTTCTGAATTTACGTGATCTCTGATCCCTCATATGTCACTTTTTTAAAAACCATCTTGAGTCTGTAATGGATATCCTGACATGGGCTCAGGAATACTTTGGTAAACCTTTGTCAGGTAACACTAATTGCTGCTGCATCCATAGATGCAATTTAAGGCTTTACTATGCAAAGCAGAAGCTTTACATCAACACTGTACAGAAGTGCCACCGACTACTCTGGGCTCGGTCTGAGATGGACAGTAGCCCAGTGGAATTGTGTTTTGTGGTCCAACGAGTCAACATTTCAAATAGTTTTTGGAAAAAACAGCCATCATGTTCTCTGGGCCAAAGAGGAAAAGGATCATCCTAGCTGTTATTAGGTCCAAACGCCAGCATCTGTCATGGTATGGGGGTGTGTCAGTGCCCATTGCATGGGTGATGCTACACAGTGGTAAACAGTCGACTGTCCCAACTTTTAAATTCACAAAGTAAAACATCAAATAATGTGTTTTCAATATAGCACAGGGTGAAATGAATTTTCAAATGACTATTTGTTTGTTTGTTTTACATTTTTTATACTGTCCCAAGATTTTTGGAATTGGGGTTGTATGCAAAGTGAGGAGAAAAATATCTATAATTATCAAACGTAAGGCCTAGTAACATAATATAGATTTGCTGTGTTTATCTCTATTTTGATACCTCAGGTTCTAAAGTTCTTGCATGAAATGCTTAAACTAGTCTTTTCTTTTATAATTCCAACCTGTATCAACTAAATTGTATCAACCCTTGTTTTTTCTAGAATATTAGCATCTCTGAATCTGTTCCTGTCAGGACGTGTAGTTATGGGAGGCAAAGCCTCACCTGTCATGAAAAGAAAAAGAAAATAATGCTAAAGTAAATTGAAAAAAATAATTTAAAAACAGCTCAGCCTTCCTCAATTGCGCAACAACATAGATGGGGCTATATGGAGCGCACAACATCTGTCTGTTAGGTCTTGAATCACATTTCATCATTAAGCCAGTCAAGAAAAGCCCCAAGCGAGACAGCTCTTAGTGGTCTTTGTGTTGAGATTTATCAGTGCAGGGTATGGTTTGGGTAGAGTATGGATGTTTTGGGTGAGGCTAGAATGATCCCAGCCTAAACATTGTAGAAAAAGCAGAAGGAAAGATAGTAATACGACATAGCTCCCAACCACGAAAGTCGAACAAAATTGTAAGATATTTGAGAGCTCTGTAATAAGTTTTACACTTATTCACTTAAAACGTGTAATTACTGTAATTTCCTAATGATATAGCAGAATAACAAGCTACCCACACTCGTGCCATTTATTCAAAGCCAAAGGCAGAAACATGTTTTTTCTGTTTTTGGCTTTTTATTAATGAGAAGGTAAATTATGTCAACTATGCAAATTAAATCATTCTTGATATATAGACTATTCATCACTACTGTTTATGTTCAAGTGTTATACATTCTTTGTTTTATTAAAAATTTCCCATTATGCTTCTAAAATAAATTATTGGACTGACATAAAAGCAATTTAATAAACATGAATAATAGTTATTATTGCAGGTAAAAAAGCCAACAATTATGATGTGGCTGAGCAATTAGAGATTGTTCTTCTAATAATAAATTTTACTGAGCATAAATGTTATCTTGCATGACATCTAATGAATCAGAAATATTTTCATTATCTTGATAATAAGGTGTTTGTTCAACAAATACTGTATTACTTCCCATTTGTAAAATATATCATTATTATAAAATACTGCCATAAAAAAAAAAATATTTTCAGAATTCACTGTAAATGTCATGGCAATAAATTAAACCAGTGAAACATAATACATAAGTGGGTCGCTTAACTGTTTTTTGTTAACTGAATTAGCAGCTAAGGGTCATTGATCATTTGCAATTCTTCAAGCTTACAGATTTTGCAATGTGCATCAGTTTTATTCAAATTCTATAATCACAAAACACTGTATACAACAAACAAAGATACATTTCATAAAAAGATTAGAACTAATGAATATTACTTGACAAGTATTCTTCATCAATTTACAGTTGTGGGGCATAAATAATTGCCTGCTTCTGAGGATCATAAATAGTAGGAAGAAAGGTATTTTCAGTTAGTGGTAAGCAAGCAGAGATACCCTTTGAGCACCTACAGTCAAAAGATTACCGTAGCGTTTGTTTTATAATAAAAAGGTGACACATGCTTTGGTTTATATACTTTTAGAACTGATGATATCAATGTTACAGTTTAGAATGATTCTGCTCCTATATCCCGCAATTGCATCCCTTAGCTGGATAGACTTTTTGAAGACCATCGGAAGCCTGGGGGTACATTAATAGGCCATGTGCATTTCCGCTACACACCAGGAAGACTAATCAAATTAGAAGGCACAACATGGATGCTGCTAACCTCACTAGGCCCTCTGAGGATGTTCAAGTCCAGGTTTTAACCTTTCACATCATACACAATGATTCTGTAAAAAGGAACATGGTGGGGCCAAAAAATCTTCAAGGCACAACACAGAGGGATCACGTATGTATGTGCAGAGAAGTACCCTTGATCTTCCTACTAGGTACAAGGGACAGTGATGAGGGAGTTTATGGAGATATTCTGCAATACCTTAATAGGTACCAGGTAATATAACCATAAAGTAAGAGGTCTCCCAGAGGGATCATGCCCACCCTTACTAGGTATCTCATACTTTAGACGGACATTCGTGATCATCTCTATCCCTTTACCATTTATTATTGTCACTTCCGCACTCTGACACTCATAAGCATTAAAGAAGAATGTGACATTGCTTGTTGAGATCCTTGGGGTCTGTACCATTATGAAATACACACTTTTTTATTTTTGTTTTCTAGTGTTGCTGGGTTAATTATGGGATTATTTAGATATGTTAAAGACATTTATATCTGGTAAGTAGGATTGTATGCACTCTTCCTAATATCTTGTTATTAGCTAAAAAAAATTGTACCCATTTATAATATGTTTTGCTTAAAGGGATACTAAACAAAAAAAAAAATTTCACGATTCAGATATAAAAAGCAACTTTTTAATTTACTCCTATTAAAATGGGCTGGCAGCAGTTTTGCAAGAATGTTATTCATTCACAAGAGCACTAGATGGCAGCACTATTTCCTGTCATGTAGTGCTCCAGACACCTACCTAGGTATCTCTTCAATAAAGAATATCATGCGAACAAAGCAAATTTGATAATAGAAATAAATTGCAAACTTTTTTTTTAAACGGTATGCTCTGTCTGAATCACAAAAGAACATTTTGGGTTTCATATCCCTTTAAAGCCTCAAATATTATGGCATGCTCTACTAGGTGTAAAGGAGGAAAAATAAGCTTTTTGAGTTTTGTTTTTTTAAATAAGATCTTAAAGTTTACAAACAATGCAAGCTTTTCGTTTTTAAATGTATTTATATATGTTATATATAGTTCTGCCCCTGACATATTCCTAGTTGGTACTAAAAAGGAGATGTAAAGGAGGCGGAGCCTAGCCTTTCAGGAGAATGGCCGTGTCTTGCTAGAGCTCCCGAGCTGAAAGTTGGCCTGAAAGCTTTAAATGTTATAAAATAGGCTACAGATACCCCTGCAATCTACCCCATGAACCGGGGAACCCCTACTTCACAGCGGATATAATTTGAAAGCAGAGGCAGACTCGACTTACACTGCAGCGGCAATTACAAGCATGGCCAGGCCGCAGACCTTTCTAAAGTTCATACCGGAGTGCGCCACTCGATCAAGGGGCACAAACAACAGGAGAGACCTGTGTTGTCCTCTATGTGCTAGGGACCACAATAGGAGATAAACGCTGTGGATCTTACCTTACAGGGAGCCGGATTGTGATTGAGAGCGTTAACACAGCGCAACGACGGACCCGACCCACACATCATCTCCCAGGCACACGGTAGGCCACTATTAACATTACCATACATACACTTGGTCGGGGGCTCAAATATTACCCCTCGGACTTTACATTGGCAAGAAATAGCCCTCTATACACGCTGGGCCTGAGTCAAGTAGCGCGAGCCACGCCATAAAAGGTCTGTAGGATAGCTTGATGAGACCCCATTTTATTGTGTCCAGCATTGAGTACCTAATTTCCTGAGACGTTTATCTCCTAAGCACTCTCTGGAGAGACTGTCATATACATCTGCTGCACAAGGCCAAGTAGGTGAGACTCCAAATTATAGGAGCACATATAACAAAGAGACACAACTTATTATGATGGCACAGAAGAAATCTAGCATCCCTGACAAGGGAACTAAAACAAGAAACATGGTCCATTACCTTAAAAGTGCTGACAAAACTCACAGCAGATGACAACTCTATAGCAAGTGAGCCCAGAATTGACGACGCAGGACTTTACCCTGCACTTGCACAATTGTCATGTTATGTCACCAAGGAAGACTTAACAAATGTATCTTCCAAAGATGACATTAAGGGGATTGTAACTGAGATTAAGAACTTGTTTGGGGAACTACGTAAAGATGTCAGTGATCTTTCTCAGAAAGTCGCGACTATGGAACAGTCACATGCCGCACTACAGGAGAAGGTTAAAGAGAACTTCTCACAGACCCAATATAATACAACAATGGTGCAGAGTCTGTTGGAGCGTATAGAAGACCTAGATAATCGTAGTCGCCGGAATAATCTCCGTATCTGGGGAATACCCGAATCTGTTAACTCCACCGCCCTCCCAGGGTATCTCCAAGACCTTTTCCGCGTGATCAAAGGAACCCCTATGTCACTTGAGGTTGCAGCCCCCAAGAGATGTCATTCTGCGGATACTTAATTATAGAGATAAAGAGGAGATACTACGGCACAGCAGGAATAAACACCCCCTTACATATGCTGGCATCAACCTACAGATATTTTCCGATGTCAGCCCTGCCACACTTCAAAAAAGAAGGAAACTAAAATTTCTCACCTCAGTGCTGCAAGATAGTAAAATCCCCTATTGTTGGGGGTTTCCAACATGCCTCATTGCAACTGCTGGAGATAAAATGGCCTTATACAGATCCTTGGAGGACCTGGATGCTTTCTGTTCCATGCTGGGCATTGACCCCCCCACCAAGATGTGCCACTACCCTCTACATCAAATCAGGGAGTCACTGGATCCCAAACCTAGCCTTTTGGCCGAGTTCTGCTGCTGACTGATTGTTGGAAAATTCTTCAGGATGAGGAACTACATCTATAAGTATCTGATATCTAACATTTAGACATTTGTTGTTACTCAGGTCTGTTGCTTATTTTGTTAATTGAAATGTTACATGATTCTAACATTCATAGTTGCATTATGTGTGTCATTATGTACTGAAGCTGTGCTGGTCTCATCCCTATTCCTAACACTCCCTCCCCTCCCCCCCCCCTTTCCCCTTCTTCCCCTCCACTTCTTTCTTACCTCTCCTCTCCCCTTTCCCTTTTTCCCCTCCTCCCCCTCATTTCTTCCCCTTTCTTTCCCTCCTTTTCCTTTCCCCTCCTCTCATTACCTCCCCTTCCTAAAAATTAAAAAAAAAAAAAAAAACCTTAATGAGAACTACTGAACCTCCTGAGACGCGAAATAGCACTGTTGGGTTACTGTTAAGATAGACTTAGGCCCTAATACAGTTCGGGTCTAAGTCCTGTGTTACTGTTTTGAATGGTTATTTAATACTAGCTTGTACAGACTTGTTGCATTTTCTATGTTATACCACAGTTTTCCCACTTTCACCACTTCTCATGCCACCCCTCTCTTCCCATCCCTTCTTCTTTCCCTTCACCCTCTTACTTCCTTCCCTTTTCCCTCTTCCCCCTCTCCTCCCTCCTCTCCTCTCATCCCTTCACCTTTCCCTCCCTTCTTCCTTGTTCTTACCTTTCCTTCATCCTTTCCCTCCTTCCCTTCCCCCCCTTATACCTCCATCCTCCCTGCCCCCCTCTCCTCTCCCTCCCCTCTTCTCTCCCTCTTCCCCTCTCCACCCCTCCCTCTCTCTTCCCTTTCCTCTTTCCTCCCCTTCCCTTTCCCTTCTTTTCTTTCCTTTTTCCCTTCCTCTCCTCTCCCCTTCTTTTTTCCTTTTCTCCCTCGGACTCCCCCTCCTCCCCCCATCCCCGGTTCACTCAATATCACTCATTATCTATGTTTTACATTTATACAGATTGCTAATTCTGTTTCAATGACAAAAATGAAAATAACTATTTTGTTTAGCCTATGGCAAATATTTTTTCTATAAAAGGCCAACTATAGGCATATACCCTCTAAAGCGACTTGTTACGTTTGAACTGCTGGTACGGTTGAATAGCAACTACAAATTAAACTATCTAGTGTTTAGCAGGTGGTTGCGGTGCTGCCTGAACATAAAAATAGTACATATTTGATCTGTAAGCAGCTATTTTACATTTGTCCGTGAATAATCTATGTATATCACGGGACAGCGGTTGGTGGGCTCACTGTGCTTTCTTCTTGCTCTCATCTTTCCTCCTTCTCACTTTCTACCTGGTATAATAATGATCCCCCCACGACACATACCGAGTAACCATCCCCTTAAATTCATTACGATCAATGTTAAAGGCTTAAACAGCCCAGGGAAAAGATCAATTGTCTCTCACGAGTTACAATAACTGCAGGGAGATATTATCTTCTTGCAGGAAACTCATTTTAAGAGGAACAGTGAACCCAGTTGTCACAACTCTACATACCCCATAGCCTAAATGTGGACTCTGGGTTCTTCACACATTATCAAAAATTTTTGTAATGTACTTTCATTTAGTCAATTACATTGTATATTCCACATTCTTTATACATAGGTACACAGGTAAGCCTATGTCCACACTTTTGTCTTTTTTAACTTTTGTATTCCCCCTGTATATACAATTTCACATCTTTATAGATATTGATTCAATGTTGATATATAACTTTATGTCAGTATATGCTCTATGTATAGCTATATATTTCCCCTGTCTGTTCTCCTACACTGGACACTGTCTGGCTGTTACCTAAGCCCCCCTCATGATTTTTACGACACCTCCTCCTCTCCCTGCACTTTCTGTCCTCTTAACTATTCTGTGTTTTCAGATATAATCTGTATATTCCATTGAATTGGTCAGTATTGCTTCAGACTTGATAAAGGAAGGAACTCTTCCGAAAGCTTGTCAACCTATAAATGTATAGTTAGTCCAATAAAAAAAGTATCATTGCTCAATGCAATACTCTTGTTATTTTGATATCTAAATCTCTGGACTAACACGGCTACTCCAATCAACGTGACTATTGAAGATACTGAATATAGCCACAATAAGAAGCAAATCATGAAACTGATCACAAAATAAACACAGATCAACAGTGATATATACTTCCTATCATCCTGCAAAAAAATAAATCTCATTCCAAATGGACTGAAAATTAAGAATCCACTTGCAACCACTCATAACTGTGAGTATGCTGAAAAACTTTGCAGACGTACCAGTGAGAAACTGAGAAATAACCTAATTCATCACCTATACAGCAAAAAGCAAAACATAAAAGACCAAAAGAAGCTCCTACTACAAAAACTACAAGAAAATAATGGGTCCAATGAAGAAATTAAAAAAGAAATGCAACACTTCCACAAAGCACAACAACAAAATTGTATCAAGAAGAAAAAGAAGAAAATTGCCTGCCTGTCACAAAACAGAATAAAACAAAAAATGCAAGAAAATAGAGCTCCAGGTGACAGATCAACTTCAACAACAAATGACCAAACATCCACAGACAATAACAGCACTCCATTCAAAACACAAACTGTCACCAACCAAGAAAACCATGCAGAAAACTCAGGGATTGTGAACCTTTCAAACTACCGCCTGTCAGGGCCAGAGATATCAGTACTGTGTAAAGGATTATCATTCTGTCCAAGTACAAATCTAGACAAAATCCAACTTTACTCAGACTTAGAAGAATTCTTCAGGAGATTGCGGCTAAAAGAATTCTTCTATGACAAATTAAAAATAAACAGAATTCTAATAGGAACACCTGTCGCCCAGTATTCACTGTACAATTCTCATATACGGTATGCACGGCAGTAGTATTAGCGCCACGGCACCCCAATTTCCCAATTCGCCCAAAGAAAATTCAAGGTTGCCTGGACTGGGGGCGGACCGCAAATGTAAAAATAAATAAATAAAATGTTGCTGCTGCTTGTCACTGGCTGAGCCTGTTTGCGCCCCAATACTGTGGCGCGCTAAGGCCATTGCCTAACTTGCCTATAGGCAAGCGCCGGCCCTGCATATACCTGTCAACTAGGGTAAAGTTTGACTTAACTAGCACTCACCAGGATAAGGGTAATATAGGCCCAATTCTAGGTCACATTAAAGATAAAGTCAAATCATTCCATATGTCATTAGATCTTTTTATAAAGATAGCTTCATGTGACTATATGCTACATTGCATTTTCAAAACATAACGTCTTAAAATACTGACTGATCATTGTATTCTAAAAGTCATTCATTTCAAGCTACCATTTTCCTAAAAATCTTGGAATGACTTTTACTTTACCTTTAGGGTGAATCATTTTTAAAGGAAATAGTCTGCCTGCTGCCGCTATACTTGTAAACCTATTCTCCCATAATTAGAGTGTGTCACAGGCAAAGAGAAAGACTAAAGGAGTCAAATTTTCTGTTGCATTCATTTCTCTTGAGAACAATTTCTTTTTCCAGCACAGATTATAAGCTACAGCCCAAGTGAGTCATTTGTTTTACAGTTGATGTCTTGCAGAGCTATCTGTACACCTGTCTCATGTAGCGTAGCCGGTCAAAAGAAAAAGAAAACTCCTCCACTTTTGCGTAGGTAAAATAGTCTGTTAATGTGCATGTAAAAATAAAAATGGTATAAGCAATCCTGAAAAAAACACATTTTTTAGTTAAAATTAAAACAAGTAGGAGCATTCTTCATATCATATCATGGCTCAATTTCAATTCAGTAAGATATATTTTCATGCAACAGCTTCATATTTAGCATTTTTTACTTTGTTTTCTATGGGTGCAAATTAATCAGAGGTATATCTGATTGGATTAATAATGCCACCCAAATTTCATATACAAAAAAAAACCTGTTAAAAGGGATTTCCACAGACCTTTATGTGAAAAACAAAACAATCAGCTAGATTACGAGTTTTGCGGCTTGTTGCTAACTTGCAAGTTATTGTCACCGCTCACCTCCCTATAGCGCTGCTATTACAGGTTTGCAAAAACCCGGCGTTAGCAGGCAATATGTGTGCATTGAGCAAAATTGAGTTCCATACCGCACTAAAATACCAGCGCTGCTTTGAGCTGGTTTTACGTGCTCGTGCACGATTTCCCCATAGACATCAATGGGGAGAGTCGGCTAAAAAAAAGCCTAACACCTGCAATAAAGTAGCGTAAAGCTCCGTAACGCAGCCCCATTGATTCCTATGGGGAAAGAAAAGTTATGTTTAAACCTGACACCCTAACATAAACCCTGAGTCTAAACACCCCTAATCTGACACCCCCGACATCGCTGACACCTACATTATACTTATTAACCCCTAATCTGCCACCCCCGACATTGCCTCCACCTACCTACACTTTTTAACCCCTAATCTGCTGCCCCCAATGTCGTCGCTACCTACCTACACATATTAACCCCTAATCTTCCGCCCCCAACGTCGCCGCCACTATACTAAAGTTATAAACCCCTAAACCTAACTGTAAGTGGATCTTCGGGGGTTAGTGTTAGGTTTTTTTAAGGGTTTATTGGGTGGGTTTTATTTTTAGCTTAGGATTTGGGCAATGGAAAAGAGCTAAATGCCCTTTGAAGGGCAATGCCCATCCAAATGCCCTTTTCAGGGCAATGGGGAGCTTAGGTTTTTTTAGATAGGATTTTATTTGGGGGGTTTGGTTTTGTGAGTGGTGGATTTTACTGTTGGGGGGTTGTTTGTATTTTTTTTTACAGGTAAAAGAGCTGATTTCTTTAGGGAAATGCCCCGCAAAAGGCCCTTTTAAGGGCTATTGGTAGTTTAGTTTAGGCTAGGGGTTTTTTTTTTATTTTGTGGGGGGGCTTTTTTATTTTGATAGGGCTATTAGATTAGATGTAATTAGTTTAAATATTTGATAATTTCTTTTTTATTTTGTGTAATTTAGTTAATTGTATTTAATTAATGTAATTTATTTAATTGTAGTTTAAGGTTAGGTGTTAGTGTTTTATTTATTTTTTTACAGGTAACTTTGTATTTATTTTAACTAGGTAGCTAGTAAATAGTTAATAACTATTTACTAACTAGTCTACCTAGTTAAAATAAATACAAACTTAGCTGTGAAATAAAAATAAAACCTAAGCTAGATACAATGTAACTATTAGTTATATTGTAGCTAGCTTAGGGTTTATTTTATAGGTAAGTATTTAATTTTAAATAGTAATTATTTCGTTAATGATAGTAATTTTTATTTTAATTACATTAAAGTTAGGGGGTGTTAGGGTTACACTTAGGGTTAAGTTTAGGGGTTTATAACTTTAGTATAGTGGCGGCGAAATTGTGGGCAGCAGATTAGGGGTTAATAACCGTAATGTAGGTTGCGGCGATGTTAGGGACAGAAGATTAGGGGTTAATAATATTTAACTAGTGTTTGCGATGCAAGAGTACGGCGGTTTAGGGGCTATTATGTTTATTATAGTGGCGGCGATGTCCAGAGCGGTAGATTAGGGGTTAATAATTTTATTTTAGTGTTTGCGATGTGGTAGGGCCTCGGTTTAGGGGTTAATAGGTAGTTTATGGGTGTTAGTGTACTTTTTAACACTTTAGTTATGAGTTTTATGTTACAGCTTTGTAGCGCAAAACCCATAACTACTGACTTTCAGTTTACAGTATGGATCTTGAAGTTATAGGCTGTACTGCTCAGTTTTTGGCCGGACAGGCAAACTCGTAATACCGGCGCTATAGAAGTCCCATTGAAAAGCTGCGGTAGTTACGTTGCGTTACGGCCAAAAAGTGTGCGGTACAGCTATACCTGCAAAACTCGTAATACCAGCGGTAGTGAAAAAGAGCCATAACTCTGCTTTTTCACCCATAACGCAAAACTCATAATCTAGACGATACCCTTTTAAAATACAGAAAAAGAAAACACAGTGCATCCCATCTAAGAGTAAAACCATTTAATACACGCACATGTTGCGCTTTTTAAAATGAACACTTACAGGAAGAAGATAAAAACGAGCAATGTTTTTAAGCTCTGAGTACCTGAAACGTCCAAAGAGAGCCAAGGAGAGATGGAGAGTTTGTCCGTGCCTCATCAAAGGTATGCGCTGTACCTGTAGGCTGGTGGGACAAGCCTGGTTCGTCGAGGGATATCAGTGACGTCAGAGCGTTGGATGACCTCACCGCGTTTCGTCCGACAACGTCCGAACTTTGTCAAGAGGAGAGTATGAAATAGTTGGTATTCAGGCTGCTTGCATGATGGCAGAGAGAAGACTTGTCATTCATTGTGATTAAAAATATCCCTTTCCCTTCTTTGCAGTTTTGCTTCCTGAGCTTATTTGTTCTATACAGGTTTCTCCTTTTTTGTGACACGGCTCCAAATTTCTTTCTAATCACTTGCACAACAAGGGGGGCTGGATTATACAATGGGAAGCAAGTGAAATTTGGAGCCGTGTCAAAAAAAAGGAGAAACCTGTATAGAACAAATAAGCTCAGGAAGCAAAACTGCAAAGAAGGGAAAGGGATATTTTTAATCACAATGAATGACAAGTCTTCTCTCTGCCATCATGCAAGCAGCCTGAATACCAACTATTTCATACTCTCCTCTTGACAAAGTCCGGACGTTGCCGGATGAAATGCGTAAAGGTCATCCAACGCTCTGACGTCACTGACATCCCTCGACGAACCAGGCTTGTCCCACCAGCCCACAGGTACAGCGTATACCTTTGATGAGGCACGGACAAACTCTCCATCTCTCCCTGGCTCTCCTTGGATGTTTCAGGCACTCAGAGCTTAAAAACATTGCTCGTTTTTATCTTCTTCCTGTAAGTGTTCATTTTAAAAAGCACATGTGCGTGTATTAAATGGTTTTACTCTTAGATGGGATGCACTGTGTTTTCTTTTTCTGCAGTTTCTCTCATATAAGGATTCTTTAAATGGAAGTTTCCACCATTCTACAGCAGCACCCACTTCACGTGTACCTATTCCAGGCACGGCACGAAAGCAAGGAAAAAAGTATCTGCTACAAACTTCACTATCTCCAGGATTCCACCACCATGAAATCTTTATAAGCTTTTTACCGTACTTCAAGGACACTTGCAACCTGAATCTGGGACATTGCTGGAATCTCCTGGGTTTTACATCAGCCCGTGGATATCAGGTTTTACAATAAACTTCATTTCAACTTTTACCAGATACGGTACTGTGACATTTTTATTATTTTTGTGACATTAATTTTCACAATCACAAAGGGTGCAGCATTTTCTGTTGTTTGTTGTAGCCTTTTAAACTAAAAGTAACACATGACAGCTATTAGATTCAGTACGGATAGTGACTGCCTAATGTACGTATATGAATGCTGCTTTTTCACTTAACTGGTCATAAATAATAAAGACTTCCAGCTATCAATATAATCTTGTGAATTTTTATTCTTAATATTTAAAGACTTTTAAAAGATCTATAATTCAAGTTGTATCAAAGTTCTTATCCTTATTTTATCCACTCTTTGAGACTGTCTGGAGGATAATAGACGCTCTTGAAATAAGCAGGGACATACAAGTCAGGGATGAGACAAAAAGAGTAGTCTGTAGTCAAGTCAGTATCCAGAAAGTTGAGTCTAGCAATAATGGCAATGGTGAACAGGCACAGGAACACAGGATAAGGTAGGTAAGAGAAAACGTATGTAATATTAGTGCACCATATGATGGTGACTTGGGAATTTATAGGGTGAGACTCTGTCACACTGATAGTGCCTGAGCATTATTGGGCTAGATTGAAGCGCTAATTTAACGTGCGCCCGTAAATGGGCAAATTCTCCCGTTTATAGGCTCACGATAAATAACCAGCCATTACAAGTGCTGGTTAAAAAACAGTCCCCAATTGCCCCCAAAATAAAGTGTATTGTTTATTTATTGAAAATAAAATTAATCGTCTTTATTTTTATTTTTTTTGCTAACTGCATGAAGCAGTTATAAGGGGTTAAAGTGAGCGGGTGTGGGGTGTTACAGAAAAAACCCAGAACTGAAAAGTGCCTTTACATTGGGACTATGAGGACTGTGTACCCTGTAAATATATATGTATAAGCTTATATATATACAGTATATTTAAACTTTGCTGCCCATCGCTGCATGACTTACCCCCTTCACTGAGCTAGGTTCTCTGCCGTGACTATCGGTATGAGAATGAGGCTCCCATTTGAAGCTATGGAAGTGCACTTTCAAGAGCGCAAATCTTCCATGCAATGAGGTCATGTTTGCATTGCACTTCACTTCACATACCAGCACACATTAGCGTGCGCAGGTATTAAGAATGGAGTGCAAATATCACACATGCGAAAGCACAATTTTGTTCTCCACTCGTAATCTGGTCCTTTAAATTAGCTATTTTTTCACAGGAAAACTGATGCAAGCATGATGATGTCAACATTACCACTTTGCATTTCTCTGTTTAAATGCTCTTAGCTATGCCTAAACATGAGATGTAAGATCTGCCTATGCATCTTGCAGCCCTGACATCAAAACACTTAACTGCAAACAAATGAACACATTCTAATGATGGTGTTTTTATTGTGTAATAATGAGAAATAGATAAGTACATACATCATACAATTTAATGTTTTGACTTGGAGAAGTTTTCTGGAGTATATTAGACATATGCTGTATTAAAAGGTAATGGGTTACTGCTCTGTGTCAGGATTAGCCATATGCTATATAAAATGGTGATGGGCTAGTGCTCTGTGTCAGGATTAGCCATATGCTTTATAAAAAGGTGATGGGCTAGAGCTCTGTGTTAGGATTAGCCATATGCTTTATAAAAAGGTGATGGGCTAGCGCTTTGTGTCAGGATTAGCCATATGCTTTATAAAAAGGTGATGGGCTAGCATACTTTGTCAGGATTAGCCATGTGCTTTATAAAAAGGTGATGGGCTAGAGCTCTGTGTCAGAATTAGCAATATGCCTTATAAAAAGGTGATGAGCTAGTGCTTTGTTTCAGGATTAGCCATATGCCTTATAAAAAGGTGATGGGCTAGCGCTCTGTGTCAGGATTAGCCATATGCTTTATAAAAAGGTGATGAGCTAGTGCTTTGTTTTTAGGATTAGCCATATGCTTTATAAAAAGGTGATGACTAGCGCTCTGTGTCAGGATTAGCCATATGCTTTATAAAAAGGTGATGGGCGGGGGGGGCAGAGCTAGCCTGTGAGCTGTGAAGACGTGATTGTATAGAGCTCCTGAGGAGTGATAAAAAAATAGCTTTAAAATAGTGTCTTTTTTTTTGTTTTGCCCTTTTATCCCATTACTGCTATACCTTGAAGGGATACCCTGCTGACCACTCTATGCTGGGACTCCCGGTGCCTTTAAATTAGGCTATAGTATATTCTCTGCGGGACTGATCCGTATGCGGCCCTGAGAGAACCCCTAAAAACGGACCTTACAGCAAACGGCAGGACAACAAGCACCGGGTAATTGAAAATACCCCTCCGGACACCTACCTACACAGACCCATAACTGCAGGCTACAAGGAAGGAGCGGTCCTGCCGGGGGAAAAAAAGGCGCGAAGGATCGCCATTACTCACTGACGTCATCGGCCAGAGACAGAGTGAAAGGCCCGTGCAGACGCCAGCTACCAAGCGGAGGACAAGGAGCCGAGAAGTGTGCAGGCTCCCGACTACGCGACACTTCTGTGTGAGTACAGCGGGCTAGACCTGGGGGAGGATAAGAGCGCAACAAACAAGCGCAATTCCTGCAAGCCACTGTGCGCCGGAGGGCCGGGGCTCCGCTCCGGTGCACACTTGCATACTCTGCCACTGTTTTGGATAGCGGGGTAATAGTAACAACTAACCTGAGTCTTTCTGGACTGCCTTGCCTTAAGTGGCTTATTAGACTCACCTCCTTCCCAGGCTCAATATATGCTTGCACCTGCTTGGCCCTCAGTCTAAGACCCCAGTACTCCTACCTTACACACAGCCTACAGCAGACTGCTGAGTTCACCTGCAATTGGTGCCCTGCCATTACCATTCAGGCCTGGCACTCTGAACCTTAACTGGACATTTTGTACAGATGTTAGTGCACTGAGCCTTGATTAGCTGGATTCCATTTAACTACTCATAATTGGGCATACTCTGACCACTGCAGTACCACGAGATCTCACCCCCCCTGGCCATAATGTGGTGCTTTTTGAACCTTTTCCAGATACAGGAGATTAGCTAACATCACTGCACATTGCTCTGTCATCCCTGTCCACTTAATAGAAGGCATAACCTCTGCATATACTAACAGCACAGAGAAGGGCAATTCTGCTGTGTCTCTCCCTCCCCTTTTCCTCCTTCCTGGGGCAGGTCATACCCTAGTTCCCTTTTCCGTCTGAGCCCAGTGGTGGCACTTCCCCTGGGGAGAGACACATTTATCTTTGAGTTGCCAGTTCCAGGAGCTATCCATTGCTCACCCACTTGCTGAACAGTCTTATAATCACAAGTGCAACAAGTCTGTACTGAAGATTATTTCTCACTTATTTAGCTTGTCCAGACTGGTAATGATGTGCTAAATTCTGCGGCACCCCTACCCCACCTGGTGCGAAGCAGCTGTGCCTACTGGGCCTCCCCTGTTGAGACCCCTGCTTTTGACAACAGATACCAGCCCTGCTTTCAGGGACCCAGCTACACAATGTCACAACAAGCCAAAGAAAGTTCTAAAGGCCCTCACCCCTCAAAGCACACGGTCCGAGACCATTTCCAGCCTATTAGAGATCCCTATACCAGACATCTCTGATGATGACAGATCTATCTCTCCTCCTTTATCTGAAGGGAGGGCCAGTGTGAGAAGTTCGCCACCCTCTCGCACGCAATCTGAAACAGTAACCATGACTCTATAAATATTGCTATTAGATCAACAAACTCAATCTTTTGCAAAAAGATTCGACAAGTTGGAGAGGTCTTTTGATGATCTGAGGAAAGACATTGTCACAGTCAATGAGAGAACAGATATAATTGAACGCAAACAAGAAGATTTACTTGTTGATCATAAGAATTGGGTTAGCTATACTCAAAATCTGGCAGACCAGGTATCATCTCTAGAGGCGAAATTGGCAGACTTAGAGGACCGCTCCAGGCGGAACAATATTAGAATACGTGGAATCCCTGAGTCTGTGGGCCCCCAGGAGCTAGAAAACTATGCCCAGGCGCTATTCAGAGCTATTCTAGGACCTACAGGAGAGCATTATGTGAGAATTGATAGAATTCATAGAGCGGCTAGACCACAGAATCTCCCTATGGATAAGCCCCGAGATACCATAGCCAGACTTCACTATTACTCCTCCAAGGATAGGCTCATGAAAGTGACCCTTAGGCAACCTCAGCTTCCAGAACAATTTCAGGATGTATCACTGTATCCAGATTTATCCTCCTTCACCCTGCAACAAAGACGAAGCTTTAATGAATCCACAAGAACCCTACGCCTGCATCAAATCCGGTACAGGTGGGGATTTCCCACGAAGCTCATCATTACTAAAGATGGAACTCAACACACAGCCCTCACTCCGCGGCAGGCTCAGGACCTGCTGCGGGTTTGGAATCTACCTGCTGGAAATATGGAAGGTGACCCTCCCCGCCCACAAGGAGCGGGTCCTCCGCTGAGACCGGGGGCACAGGCCTGGATTCCAGGCAGGCAGGAGCCGGCCCGACAACTTCCAGTTCGATGATCCAGTCTACTACTTCATGTGTCACGGACTATCTTCTACCTATAACAGGGCCCTTGTTGGCCGTGTTCCAGGCTAACCCTTGTTGGCCAGCTTATTTGAAGACTGAGACTGTCCCCAATGCCTTAAAGTTACTAAGAGGACTGGTAATGTACTAAAAACTGTACCAATGGTTAATTATTTGTTGTTTACTGTTTATTGCGTTTGTGGGTGCCTCGAGTGGGGCAATTGTTTTCTCAGGGTACCACACCTTCCCCTTACTAAGTGTTGCTAATAAAGAACACTCTTTACACTGGCTATCTGTAACCACTTCTCTCTCTCTCTCTCTTACTGCCCTCTTCCCTGTCGGCTCCCCCTTTTCCTTTCTTCATCCGCCTCTCTCTTGCCCCTCACCCATACTCCTGCTGCTCCTTGGTGCCCCACCCTTTTGGCCAAGTGTAATGGGCTACTCCCCCCACTTACTAATTATTTGCTGGTTGATGTTTATTGCCCTTCTGAGGCCTGCATATTACAGATTTATTTCGGGGGGCTATATCATCTTTACTGATTGGTGTCACAACAGGCCACTCCCCTTACCTATTTGCTTACCTTGCCCTCAACTTTACCCTCGCTACTCCTCCTCCCTCCCTGATCCCTTTCCCTTTAACCACGGTCTCTCCTTGCCTTCCCCATCTCCCACTAGAGCTACTTCCTGTACTCTCCTTCCTGCTGCACCTCCAGCTCCTCTCCACCTTATCTAGGTCCTGCTCCCTAACCCATCCCCTAGGTCCTGTTCTCTGATATAGACTTACGTTCCCCCTTACAGCTACTGAGGCGGCGAATGGGTTAAGATGAACCCCTTCCCCTGAGTCTATATTCAAATATGTGATCCTTCTTGTCGAAATGTATGTTGCTGTGTCTAAAATTTTGCATACTGCGTGCCTTTCCACATATCCTATGTTTTAAATATGCCTATTAATGTTTTATATGTTTATTAATTAAGGCCTATATGCACTAATTGATGTATAACTTATCTATGCAAGTTAATTTCCCTTGGAAACTATGGCTACCCTAAATCCTTGATGATGTCTGGGGTTTGGTAAGATGTTGTAGTGTAAGCATGTTGCGAATTGACTCCAGCCCTGATATTCCTGATCATTTGCAGGGGTGCCTTTATTATGCTCCCTCTCCCTGGGATTCTAGTTTACTTTCTAATTTCAGGTTTGCTATTGGGAATCACAATTGTATGTTCTGTCTTACCAGATATACACCCAACATGACAAAAAACGAAGACATAGCACAGGACTGCCCACTGCACCCTCCCTGCCTAATACCCTTAGTTCCAACCCTTCCCCATACTCTTCTGCTCCCTTTTCCCCCCACATTAACCCTCTAGGCTACCTGACCACAGCTCTTTTAACAAGTAGTTAGATACTCACACATTGTGCACCAGTGGTGGAGGGGAGCCCTTTGGACCCCCCTCCTCACTGACCTTCCCTTCCCCCAACCGGGGACTAACTTATTTGGTACGGTTAGGGATAAACAATACTATCCTCCGTACTCCTTATTTGGCAGAGTGAAGTAGTCTCTGCCCAGTCCGAAGAACCTAGCATATTACAGTGTTCCTTCCCTATATCCTTTCTTATCTTGACTATTCTCACTAACCCTCTCTCCATCTTCCCCTCCCCCCCCCCTTTTTTCTTTGTTTTTTTTTTTTTTTTCTCTCCATTTAACTATGAGACTTGCCACGCTAAACGTCCGGGGTCTCAATTACCCTACTAAACGGAGCCTTCTTCTCAAATTCTTAAAAACACAACGACTGGATGTTGTGTACATACAGGAAACTCACTGGACGGGGCCGAGGGCAGCCATGTTTTGCCCTAAGGACTTCCCAATCTGCTTATTTTCAACCTTCCACAAAAAGGCTAGGGGAGTTGCTATCCTAATTGGTAAGCAGGTCTCCTATGAACCTATATACCTGGAGTCAGACCCCTCGGGCAGATATATTATCTGTGTTTGTCGGCTGGATAATATTCTGTTTACTTTGGTAGCTCTGTACTCCCCTAATGTCAACCAGACCAGATTCCTCAACCACCTTCTTGGAAAGGTAAGCCGACTGGGGGAGGGGCAGGTTATCATAGGTGGAGACTGTAACCTGGTCTGGGACCCGAGCAGGGACAGAAAGTCACAGAGAGGGAACCCTTCACAGCGGGGAGAGGAACACTACTCCAATCTCTTTAGAAATGCCGTAACTCAATATTCGTATCACGACGTCTGGAGAGCTTTGCATCCTGATGTGGATGATTATACTTACTATTCGGCCCCTTCCCGGTCTTTCTCGAGGCTCGACTATGTTTTTTGTCACTCGAGGTCGCTACAATCAGTGGAGGAGGCGAGGATCGTACCTTGCGCATGGTCAGACCATGACACAGTGGTCGTGAGCATTACTTTATCCCCCTCGGGAGGCAGCGGATGCTCCTGGCGTCTCCCGGAATATCTTCTCGCGGATCCACAGATTCCTCTCTGGCAGCGGGAAATTGAGGAGTTCCTCTGTGTAAATGACACTGGGTCCATATCAGCACTATCTTTGTGGGCGACGCTTAAGGCCTATCTCCGCGGACTTTTTATCCAAAAGGCGTCGGAATCCAAACGGCTCAGAGGAGCCAGCCTAGCTCACCTCTATCATGATTACATTCTCTCCAGAAATCAGCTCAGAGGATCTAGATCGGAATCCTTGGTAAGGAAAGTTCAAGCACTTAAAAAACAGATAGAGGCCCGGGAACTGGAGAGGGTCCAGAGAGGGCTCTACTATCTGAAGTAGAGGTATTACCACAAAGGAGACAGGGCGGACAAGCTCCTGGCCCATAAACTCCAACAAAGAATTTTAATAAGTAAAATAGCATACATCACAAGAAATAATAAAAAATATTACTCTCCCAATGACATTGGAGAAGCCTTCGCTGACTACTACAGTGAACTTTATCAGATCTCCAATGACCCCTCCGCGAATTTCGCTCCGGTGTTGGCCATCTCGGAGTTCCTTCGTGGCCTTCAGCTGCCGAGGGTCCCTGAGGACACGATGGACTCTCTTACCCCTCCCATAACGGTGGAGGAGATCACATAGACAATAAAGAATCTTAAGACTCATAAATCTCCAGGGCCTGATG
>NC_069501.1:1147527621-1147572621 GCF_027579735.1 Bombina bombina | reverse complement strand
TTAAGCCTTTTGGAGCCATTTGCAGCAAGTTGTGGAGCCTTTTGGAGACATTGGAGCCATTTGCAGCAAGTTGTTAAGCCTTTTGGAGCCTTTTGGAGCATTTTTTGGACACTTTATTTGAATTTTTTCGGACCTCCGGAACGCATTAATTGATTTTCAATGCATTCCTATGGGAAAACGTGTTTCGGTTTACGAATTTTTCGCAATACGAAACGACCCGGAGAACGAATTAAATTCGTAAACCGAGGCCTCACTGTATATATATATATATATATATATATATATATATATATATATATCTATATTCTGCAGTGTTGTGACCCCCCCCCCAAACAGCTCTCTAAGCCTCCCCCCTCTACCTAGTTGCCGCCAATCCAGTTTGTTAAAAATAAACTTTTGTTTTTAAATAAATAACCCCCCACTTTTCTGTAGTGTAGCTGCCCCCCCTCAATACTCTACCCTCTCCCTACAATCTAATGGCAATGTGGCGCTCCCACCCACCAACGATCGGCACCATCGATGGCCGATGCAGAGAGGGTATTGCAGTGATGCCTCAATATCAAAGCATCACTGCAATACCCTGAAAGCGATCACCATCGCTTCCAGCGCTTCAAACCCCAGAAGACGTGTCAGGCACGTCCTTGGTCATTAACTGACACTTTTTGGAGGACGTGCCTAACATGTCCTTGGTCCTTAAGGGGTTAAGGAGGCAAGGAATGATTTTGCTTAATAAGATATTTTTATATCAAAGTTCCATATTGAGGTAAAAAAAAATCACTAAAATATTAATTTAATGTGAAATTGAACACTAAATACATTTTATGCACCTCCCTCTAATTATAGGTGCCACCATTTTAGAACTTAGGCTTCTCTGAAGGTATCTGAAGGAGAGTTTCTGCACATGTGCAAACACATCAGCACTGGATTGCAGTGAAAGCTAGTTTTTTTTTTTTATTATCGGTTATTAATATTATTATCGGTTATTTATAGACCGCCAACAGATTCCGCAGCTCTATAAACATAGGCGGTATACAAGGTAACATTTATAGGGATCAAATAGGTAGAGGGCCCTGCCGAGATTCGCACTGTTGTAGTCAGCTCTTATGAAGGTGATCTGCAAACAGTTGTAGGGTTACATGCTAAGGGGGTTCATGGTGGCTAGTAATAGAGGAGAGGAACTGGGATTAGGAAAGTTTAGTGTAGGTTGTATGCATCCCTGAACAGTAGAGTCTTTTGGGAGCGCTTGAAGCTTTCAAAACAAGGGGAGAGTCTTGTGGAGCGAGGCAGAGAGTTCCACAAGATGGGAGCCAGTCTGGAGAAGCCATGTAAATAGGAATGTGAGGAGGTAACAATAGAGGAGGAGAGTAGGAGGTTGTGAGAAGAGCAAAGGGGATGGGATGGAGAGTATCTGGAGACAACTTAGTTTTCAACATTGTGGCACCCATGACTAGAGGAAGGTAGAGAATATCTTCAATACTATGTTTATAAAATGTATTTAATGTTCCTTTAATGGAAATGAAAGTAGAGGCTTAAAACGGTAAATATATGCTTGACATAATAATGTATTCAATGCAGAGATTAGCCTGCAGATAAGAGAGACATTTATTTTAACATTATATTAGTTGTTAAACCCCTTTTCACTACCGGTAATTTCAGAGAAAAACTTGGCCAAAGTACCAGAGATATGTTCGAATTTTTGCTATCACTTTGTTTAAACAGAAATAGAGCCTTTGTGTTTTTTTTGTTTTTTTATTTACCTATGAAAACTAAATATATTTTTAAAGTAGACAACCCAAGATATTGATCTAGGCCCATTTTAGTATATTTAAAGAGACAGTCTACTCCAGAATTTTTATTATTAAAAATATAGATAATCTATTTATTACCCATTCCCCAGTTTTGCACAACCAACACAGTTATATTAATACCTCTTTTGATATGAACTTCCAAGTATTTTAAGAATTCTCTCCCTGCTAGTTTATAGCCAACATAGAATGAGATTAGTGCCTAGGAAAAACAATCCAGTGAACACTACGTCTTATCTAAACTGAGATCACAACAAGAACCTATGGGCTAAACCAACAATAATAAACTAGAGCAGGGATGGCTAACTTTTTTTGAGCCCGAGTACCCAAACTGCAACACGAAAGCAACTTATTTATCTGAAAGTACCAATAGAGAAATAAAAGGGGGGGGGGGGGGGAGAGGAGAAGACCAACAACTGGTCTGCCATTTCATGAAGAGAGGATTTACTTTAACTTCATTGGTTGCCAGACATGAACACACTAACTTTTTTTTTTTCCGATGGGGTAGAAGTGGAAAAATCAGCTATAAGTGAAAGAAGCTATTTTTACAGAATTGTTTCACATAACTCCTGACCTGTATGCTCTGCCCTGTGAATAATGCCAGTCTCCAGTACTGAGCCTTCTCTGCTGTCCACATAATCAGTGTGCCTGAAGGTTGCTCAGCTTTCTGAAGTGTAGGCAAGAAATTTTCAGGCAGCAACATTTCCCAGCAGCAAAATTAAATTAATTAAAATTAAGAACCAACTAGAAAAAAAAAAATACAGCCTCCTTTCAAGGTCCAAATTGCCTGGTCAGTCTGCTCCTGCCCAGAAACTTACCTTAAGTTTAGAAATCCGCCACCTCTCCTGCCGCTACTGCTGCTGTCCTGGACTTTCCCCTGGTGCTGTCACTGTTTGCGCGCGCTTCACTGTGAGTGCAAACAAGTTGCGCTGAGCTGTCACGATCCACCTACGTAATCTTGCGCAGGCATGCTGTGCTATTTACAGGCTGGACGAGTCTCTTAGGGAACAATGCGAGATAGTTGTGGAGCTGAGGCTCGCGTCCCAACAGACAGGACTCTGCATGCCACCTGTGGCAGGAGTGCCATAGGTTCGAAATCGCTGAACTAGAGTGTACATTCAAACCCCTAGGTGTCAGGGTCCCAAGTTCATATAGTTAAAACGATTCCTTCTGAAGTATTGTTTTGGCTCTATCACCCCAACATGTCAAAGGAGAGACATGGTCAATCAAACTGAACCACAAGTCAGTAACTTAATGTTTAGCTGCTAAGAAATATTCAGTTGCTCTGCCTTTCCTGTGTAGAGTGCAGTCCTGATTGCTAAACAATGTTTTGCCATATGTGTGTGAGTATCATTGGTAGGCTTACCTACATAAAAACAGCAACATAAGCAACCCGGGTAAATCATATATTTCTTGGTACAAGTCATATAATGTTCCATAATGTATTAATTAGTCTTAAAGGCTTGTTGCAATGTAGGCGCTAATACCATGCTAGGGCACGTAGTGCAACTTACACAACGGAAAACAACGCATTTTGGTATTTCTTAACTCTTAGACTTGTAAAGATAAATCTGTTTTAACTAAATAGTCTCTTAAAGGGACAGTATACACTCATTTTCATATAACTGCATGTAATAGACAGTACTATAAAGAATAAGATGCACAGATACTGATATAAAAATCCAGTATAAAATGGTTTAAAAACGTACTTAGAAGCTTTCAGTTTAGCTCTGTTGAAAAGGCAGTTGGAAAGCCCACTGCAAGTGGGAAATAAGACACTCCCCCCCCTCCCCCTTTTTTTGCATATGAAAAGACCCTTTACACAAAGAGGAGCAAGCTGGAGAAGGTAGCTGACGGTATTCAAATAAAACTTTGGGGCTTGGTCAGGAGTCTGAAAATCAGAGCAATGTTCTTTAAAAATAATCAAAATTATACATTTTTTAAAAAAAACAAAAAAACTTTATGGGCTTTATAAATAGATCATCTACAAAACATTTATGCAAAGAAAAAATGAGTGTATAATGGCCCTTTAAGATTTCTGTCTGTTAAATCCTATTTGTGGGGGTGTAAACTCTTTGAAGAGAAGATATTTATCTATGCTCAGTATACTTGTAGTAGTCTTTGTTTGTTTATCCTGATGAGGTGTATATTTGGTCACAAAGGTCAATCTTAGTCTCTTGATCCTTGCTAGTCTGCATTTGAGATGTCAGTGCCTCCTGTAGCTGTAGTTTAAGGGTTTGTAGCCATGTTTCAAGAATCATTGTGACATTTCTTGTAGTTGTAAATCCCTCTTGCTTACATCAGTGTTGTTCCTCACCACTCATTTAAGTTGTGCCATTAGTATATTATTTAGCAAAGAGCAAGTGCAGGGCTGCCAATAGATACAAAATGTATGCACAATCTTTTTTTTTTATATTTTTTATTTCATATTCTTTTATTGAGGTATAATCAATGGCATAACAGATAGTCAAGGTACATATATAACCACATCTCTTGGGCATTGAAAACTGAACAATGTCAAAAACACAGGTAGCAAAGTTTTGTATAAACATTTATGATACAGAGAAAATAAAAATCTTGTGGTTATTGTTAAATTCACAACAGAAAAAAAAGTTATGTAACCATTTGCGATCTATAGAATTGAGACCTTTTTAATTAAACTTATTTTGATCTTTCACTTCCTTTGACAAACTTGGACTTTCAATTCTAATAGTAACTGACAGTTACAGGAGGAGATCTGACAATATAGGGCTACTTTTGGACCCTTTGGGTCTTCATATTACTCAGCATGGATGTGAAAGGTAGGAACTATTTGATATAAATTAGATTCCCTTAATAAAAAAAAATAATAATTCATGATTCAAATAGAGCATGCAATTTTAAAATTACTCCCATTATCAAATTTTCTTCGTTCTTTTGCTATCTTTATTTGAAAAGGCAGGAATCTAAGCTTAGGGGCCGGACAATTTTTGGTTCAGAACCCTGAGTAGCGCTTGCTTATTGGTGGCTATATTTAGCCACCAATCTGCAAGCACTACTAAGGTGCTGAACCAAAAATGGGCCGACTCCTAAGCTTACATTCCTACTTTTTAAATAAAGAGAACGCAGAAAAATGAATAGAAGCAAATTAGAAAGTTGCTTAAAATTGCTCTATGTGAATCATGAAAAAAATAATAATTAGGTTTTATATCCTTTTAACAGACTAATCTCAACTAATCTCAATTGATAGGCTTCATAATTGTGTAAGCATTATTGGTTGGTACCAACGGTATGACCTATCAATGATACACTGTCCACAATCTTTTACTGGTAGGGTATTATGCTATTATGTGACTCATTTTTTAGAGCAGGTAGTTAGACAGCATGATTGGTTAGTAGAAAAATGTCTATATCAATTCCCAACAAGAGGAGGGGTATATTACTAAATGATATAGTCAAACTATTAATAAAGAAGCAGTTATCTAATGGCACAATATAGTGCTTCTAAACCTAACACTTACTGCAGTGATGATAAATGAGCAACTACAGTATCAATAAAATATGTATTAAATAATTCTGTACCATACAAAATGCAATGAGATTAAAAATAAAGCAGTATATATGTAGGAAAGAATCACAGGTTATGTAACTCGTCTCGCTGATCCTCAATAGTATCTTGGGAGCTAGGTGATATTATAGAAGGTAACCAACCGGCAGAACTTTTTTTCACTTTCTGCGATAAGATTTTTTTTAGTGAAAAATTTTCTGCAGGTCAATTTTTAAATAAAATTCAATTTAAATTAGGCGTTTACACTAAAGCACCATTTCAAATGCAAAGTGTTAGTTAAAGTTAACTGGAGAATTAAGCAATTTTTTACAAATATTTTTACAATATAGTGCAGTAGTAGAAAATTGCATTGCAAATTAGCTGCAGACAAAAAATGAAATTGTAAAATGTCTTTTGAATAAATTTGTTTCCTTTTCTCTTACTCTAACATAGAAATGTAGAAATAAAAACGGTGCATTGCTCATATGAATGTCTTGCATTCAGAAAACACAGCTTTGCAGAGTGGGAAAGGCTAGGGGGCGAGTTTGAAAAAAATTTGAGAGCCAGTCAACAATCAATGCACTGCTGCTTTGAAGCGCTACAGCATATTTAACTGTACACTTCAAACAGCACTTTGCTCTGGATGCACTGTGTTAAGGAAAATGTACACAGTGCAGCCAGGTCATAGTGCTGTTTGAAGAGAACAGTCTAATGTGGAGCAGTTCTGCAAAGGTAAAGCGCTAACAGGTTTTGAAAGTGTCTTGTTTTTTTCTGCAGACATGATGCATTTTCTGTCATGACATCTCAGATCACTGCATGTTCTGCCTTGGGGCTAGCCAATTTAATAAATTTAGGCTCTCTACTAAGTATATACTATCAGAACAGAATATAATCTCAGCAGTTCCTGTATCCTCTTAGAATGGTACATCTGTCTCCATATCTGTGAACACTTCTAACACTCAAGATGACTACTACTAAAGCACAGGCATACTAACTAACAGTGCTAGTATAAATTTATATGAGTAAGTTTCATAACTGAACAAATATCAGATATTTACAAAGCATCTTCATAATGAATAGTACAGAAAGAAAAAAAATAGTAATAAAAGCAATGTAACTAAGCTTCCAGAAAGACAATAAAACATAGTCCATCCTGGATTCGTTATGAGATAGTGTTCTCCACCCCACCCTAGCTTTAATCCCTACACTATGTCTACCATACTTCTTGGGCAAAGCGTAACTGGCTGACTCTCTGCTACTGTTCCAAATCTGCACAGCTCTGCACCAGTAAACCTGTAAAAAAAATAATTGTCTATCATTAGTAGGCCATTAGCACACATCACTACTTGCTGGAACTCTACCGTCTTGTAACTACAATCAGTCTGCAGCAGAATAGCTTCAGATAGGCTGTCCACATCTTTTCTCAATTCTGCTAAAGTGAATAAGTCCCAAATGGTTGCCGGTACCTCACATCTCATATAGCGATCAGTAGTTGCCAACTTTACATTCTCTAAGAAATAGTCTTCCCCCTCGTTCCCATAAAAAGATTGTACCTTGCTCTAAGGGGCTGGCCGACACACCTGTGGAGTAGGCAAGAGTGAGACCCTTTTCCTACTCTTGGCTCAATAGAGGGTTTGGTCCATCGCTTCTCTCAAACATCTAAGCTGTGCCGCATGATGAAGAATTCTTGCCGAACAGTAGGTACTCTATCCTCTGTCATTACAGGTCTGACCATAACCTTCTCTGCTTCTTGTGGCTTTTAGAAATCTTAAATATTTGATCAAATCTATTCAGCATAACAATTTCAAAAATCAATCCAGGAGGGGCTTACATTACTATATAGGACATCTGTTTAGATATCCAATCAAAAGTTTGCAGAAGCTTAATGTTAACTGCTCTACGCAGGAGTTGTTAGAGGTTTGTTTTGCCACATCGGCTTCTAACGCTCCAGTCTAGTGCTCTGGCGTTGAATGTAGTTTACAATAAAACATTTATCAGCACAGCAAAACGTATTAAGAAGGGATGCTTACAATAATCGCAGATAACTGGCGGATTATCTGTCTTGAGTTCGGAGCCTCTAAGTTTATGCAGTCTATATGGTCCGATGCCTGACCCCCCCCCATGGGTATGCACATTTTTATTGTTGAGTGTAGTCAAGCTTGAAAATGTTGGTAAAGGTAGTAACTACACACATACAAAACCCAGAAGCACTCACACAGACCCCCACCTAAAACACAGATACTCAGCTTTTTGTTTAAACTGACTTGACAAACTAATATAGTGTACTCCCTATTTTTTTGTCAATAACAAAAAAATAATGGATTCATAAGACTGTTACTATGAAATCTCACAAGTTTAGGATGAAATCCCAAGAGAGCACTGGAAATTGTTAACTCGCACTGATGATGCTGATTGGCTGTTGGAGTTTTTTTTTTTTTTAATGGGTATATGCCCCTTACATGGACGCAACCAAAGCAGGCTTATGTGAATGACTTGATGCAATAGAAACATTCTTATGTGGGTTATATGGAATATTAAAGGGGATATGAAAAACAAATATTTTCATGATTTAGACAGCTCATACAATTTTAAACAACTTTCCAATTTCTTCTGTTATCTAACTTGCTTCATTCTATTGGTATTCTTTGTTGAAAAGTATACCTAGGTAGGCTCAGGAACTGGGAGCTAGCTACTGGTTGGTGGCTGCACAAATATACCTTATCATTAGATTGCCTATGTGTTTAGCTAGCTCCCAATAGTGCATTGCTGCTTCCTTCAGTAGAGGATACTGAAATAGGAGGTATAAAGTTAAGTCGATTGGAAAGTCGTTTTAAATTGTATGCTCTATTTGGGATCATGGTATATAATTTTTTGGGTTTCATGTCCCTTTAAGACCACAGCTTCCTTAACTGCAGACTGTAGGCCACATACAGTTTTCCAAAGGTTCTATGCTATCCACTGCAGCCACTCAGCAGAGAAAAAGGCAAACTTAATTTATTGAAAAAGCAGATTTCCACTTCTCAATAGGTTATTAAGAATGTGTATTTGCAAGCACTTTTTTTTTTTTTTTTTTTTTTTTTAAACATTTGAATTTATATATGCAGTTAAATAGGATTTGTTACAAGTAACCTCATTTCCCATGTAATTTTACTAGAAAATGTGATTTTAATTTAATTTTGAGGGGTTATCATTAACATATGAGTATGAACGTAATGTGGCTCCTGGCCAACTGCCCATTAATCACTGGTGCTCTCCACATGAAAAACGCATGGACACCCCTAATTTCTGATGAACCACTACAACCCTCATCTTAAAGGGACAAGCTCTAATGTGTTAAACTCCATTTCCTTGCATATAACTGGAGTGTTTTTAACTCGTGCAGAGGGGTTAAACACAAAGTATAGAGCAGAAATGCACTATAGGGACCTAACTAAACACATTTTGTGAGCCGAATGACAAGAGGGCATATGTGTGTATCCACCAATCACCAGATCGCATCCAGTATTGCATTGCTGCTCCTGAGCCCACCTAGATTATGTGTTTCAACATAAGATATCATGAGAATATATTAAATTTGATAATAGAAGTCATTGAAAAGTTTTTTTAAAATTGCACGCTCTGCCTGAATCGTCCGGGATGTTTTTAATCGTTTCTAATAGATGGTTTATTACAACTTGACCTGTTGTAAATATCTATGTCCTTTCTTATGAAATACCACGTTTCTGTGATTGGTTAAATCATTGTTTTTGCCTTTTTTAGCTCAAATGACAAAGTCACAGTGAATTTCATCAATCGTGATGGAGAAACACTTGTAGCAGAAGGAAAACTTGGAGAATCTCTTCTGAGAGTTGTTATAGAAAAAAATATTGACATTGATGGTTTTGGTGAGTATTTGTTCCCTTAGTGTAGCATGGATGATTTGACTAAAAACAAATAAATTTAATGCCAGTTGTTTTTTATGGTTTAGCACTGGACACTGCCTTTATGTCATTTAATAGACTAAATATATTTTTTCATTTAAAACAAAAAAAAAAATATATAGAATATTTTCTCCCTGAGTTGGTTTACTCCATAGGGTGTTTAAATCATTCCTAGATTTGGCTCATTGCGCTCCCAGACCTTACACGTCCGCATGCATGATGAACTAGTGCCTTGGCATTACCCGGGAATTTCAGGGATACCGGTGATGTAACTGCTCCCCGAGAACCCAAAAGTTCTGTGAAGGGCTGGGGTAAACTCCATATCAATAGATTATAGTATTGCTATTGTTAGATTACATTCGATTTAGACACTCAATTTCAGTGTAATGCAATGTATGTAAAATCACTTTCAAATCGTTATATAATAACTCTGTCTAATGAAGTCTACCTCCAGCCCCCTGGGACATCATATCGGTTGTTTATATTATTCTACCAATCAGTAAGCCTGTCGCCAGACCAGGCTTACTTCTATGCAACACAATTTAACGCAAGCGCAGTCTTGCATTCTTCTAAGAATACGCCCATCCAATCAGGAGCGTTTTCAATGCAATTGGACGATTTTGCGCGAACATGTATTTTGAAGGCATGCGCTGTTTCTCTGATTTTTACACACGGCACGCATAAGTCAACATTGAATCGTGTATTATTGTCAACGATTCATTGGTTTACTTAGGAATATTGCAGTGGGAGGGGATGGTTAGCATTAATTGTATGCACGTAATGCTCGTTTTAGAAGGAACCGATTGCTCGCACTCTCTCTCAAGTCATACTTTTCCTTCAGACTGAAACAAGTAAACATTGAATCCCGTGACTCAATGTTTACTTGGCATACGTGATTTGCTCAATGCGCGATGCGTTAAAAATGTTCAGTGTTGGGAGCGCGCAAATTGTCTGACGTGCAGAGAGGGTGGAGACTAGGTAAGCATCCAGTTTATTCAGGCAACGAAATAAGAGGGGCGGAGCGATGCGGGTGCAACAATGGTTGTCAATATCGATAAATTTTAATAAAAATAATTTAAACATTTGAAATGATAACGGTGTTTAATAATATATAGTACTAAATAATCGAAATCTGTACTTAGCAGTAACGGAGTTTACCATCACTTTAAGGAAGCTGGATGAGTGGGGGGAGGGTATTCAAAGCCCTCAATCTCGGCTCCTTTTAAAGTGATAGTAAATCCTAAGGTTTGTGAAACGCTAGGATTTACCAGTGCAACAAATAAAGGAAACTTTATACTATATGACAGTTGCTAGCCTTGTTGCCTGCAGATTAAAACCCATATTGGCTCATCTAAATAAGGAAAATGGTTGGTGGAGATTAGCTATTGAAAAATAATTGCTGTAAAAAAATATATATGTGTGTGTGTGTATATATAATAATATAATTTTTACCTCTGTGATTACCTTGTATCTATGCCTCTGCAAACTGCCAGGACCCCCTTATTTCTGTTCTGACTCCTAGGAGCTTCACGTGCCTGAGCTCAATGTTATCTATATGAAACACATGAACTAAAGCCCTCTAGTGGTGAAAAACTGTCAAAATGCTTTCAGGATTAGAGGCAGTCTTCAAGGTCTAAGAAATTAGCTCATGAACCTCCTAGATTTAGCTTTCAACTTAGAATAACAAAGAAACAAAGCAAAATTGGTAATAAAAGTAAAATGGAAAGTTGTTTTAAAATTACATGCCTATTTAAATCAGGAAAGCTTTTTTTTTTTTTACTTTACTGTCCCTTTAACTAATATTTCTAACAGTGACGGGTACACTGTGTCAATACTAGGCAGCACGCTACTTTAATTTGGTGGATTAGAGTTTGTTGTATATTGTATAATGTATATGGTGCACTGAATTTATCTGTACTAGAAATACTATTAACATTACAATCAGGGATTCCCATCTATACAAATACATACACACTTCAGGGCAATATTGAGCCGCACAAGCTCATTTCTACATAGGTTTAGCGCAGGTGATTTTTCTTGATTATTATATATATGTGTGTATGTAATGTGTTGTGTGCCGATACCAAAGTATTTTCATGAGTGCTTGTACTCGTGCAAATGCACCGATACATAAACCAATACCTCCAATTCCTACTCATACGCCATCTTGTGGCGTTTTTCAAACTGCATGTTCCCATTTCATTTAAGTTGGAATGGAGGACTTAACTAAAAATTGTTAACTTCTGTTCTGCCAATACGAATTGTTGTTATTTGTATTATTGTATGTCAGAGCAGTGCTCCAAAAGCTGCCACTTACTTTTGAAAAATTATTCTAATTGCTAGTTTGCCTGTTATAACTGCTAGTTCTCATCCTGCACAATTATGCTTAAAACATACTGTACTCTGAGGAACATCCTTAGCCAGGGCTGGACTGGAATAAAAAGCATCCCTGGAAAAAAAATGAAGACCCAGCCCTATTTTCTGTTGAGTCAGTAGAATGCAAATGCCCATTTTCTAAAAGGGGATTACTGGGATACTCCTTTACACATTTTATTTTCAGAATTAAATTATATAACTTTGTATTAAGAACAAATGTCAGATTGATGAGTTATATAGGCACCCTACAACCCAATTGCATCCATGTAATCACCCCTTTTAAATTGTAGCTTTCCAGACCCAGCTGCAGCTGTTATTTATTGTTATTATTAATGTTATTGTAATTTTTTATTTTATATAAACAATTTCTGTGAACTTTGTGACAACAAGCACATAAAACTGTTTTATTTCAAAATGTCTTTTGAGATACATTTCATAATTACAAAGCAGCAATCTTAAATCATTAGTCCTGGATTGTGCTTTGTAAACTGTCATGACATAAAAAAAGTATTGGTAATTGGTAACAGTGAGTATTTGAAAAAAAAAGTATCGGTACTTGTACTCGGTCTTAAAGTGATGTTAAACTCTCCCCTTTTTAAAATTAGATCTGGAATGTAAGCGCTATTTTAGATGGAGTTCAATTCATCATGTGCAATGAAGATGCGCTATAACTTAGTTATTAATATAGATATGAAATTCAAATACCCCACATAACACCACCCACTTCAAAAGTCAATTTTCCTGTCAGCTAAATGATTGAATTACTCTCCAATCAATGCTCTAGCTACAAACAAAAGTGTCAGATGGGAAGAGCACTGATTGGACAACAATTCAATCTGTTAGCTCACAAAAATGTTACTTTTGAAGTGGGCGGAGGAGCATGCAGTATTTGAATTTCAATATCTATAATAAAAAATAAGTTATAGCGCATCTTCATTACAGCTAATGAATTAAACTCCATCTAAATTAGCGCTTACATTCCAGATCTGATTTTAAAAAGGGGAGAGTTTACCATCACTTTAAAGAAATGGTATCGGTGCAACCCTAGTGTATATTATGTGTATGTGTGTATATGTATATATATATATATATAAATATATATATATATATATATATATATATATATATATATATATATATAGATATATATGTGTATATATATATATATGTATATGTGTGTGTATATATATATATATATATATGTATATATATATATATATATATGTATATATATATATATATATGTATATATATATATATATATGTATATATATATATATATATGTATATATTATATATATATATATATGTATATATATATATATGTATATATATATATATATGTATTATATATATATATATATATATATATGTATATATTATATGTATGTATATGTATATATATAATATGTATGTGTGTGTATATCTATATAGTATATATATTTATATATATATATATTCTATATATCTCTCTGAACACAAAACTGGCACTCTCTGGTCTTTCCAAAAACAATCTTTTACTGTGAAAGTAGTGACGTTTTGGGGACAAAGTATCCCCTTCCTCAGACACAGGGTATGCAAAGTGCGGACAATATATAACAAACATTACACAAACCCCACCCCCCAATTAGGGGGAAAAAAAACGCCAAAAGGTATTCATGGTAACCACCCAATCACATAGTAAACAAATATAGTATGTAGTTAATTGCAGCAAAACTAATGCACAAATCTGTCTGAACTTAAAAAAAAAGTGCATGTGAATAAGATATGTGACATGTACCATGTAACTAGAACAATATGGTCTGCATGAGAGAACAGGCACAACATAGAGGAAGCAGGCAAACAATGAAATGCACATTAGCATGTTAGCATGCATATCTTACTTTGACTGCAACTTAAGCACTATACAGCAAATTTCATATACTATACAGACAATCTGAGAAAACCTGTTATACATAAATGGGGCTCTGTAAAGCCGTTGTTACTTACGGAACCTTTACTGCCTGATCAGAAAACATAAGCCAAGCACTTCCTGAAAGGGCACATGCCTACTAGGCCCAATCAGCAGCCAGCATCAGCGTTGCCATGGCAACGCACCGTTCACTGCCAAAGTGCTCATAATAGTAGTAAAAGGAAGACCCAATCGATAACGCAGATCCAATAGGCGGTGCGTGGTCACAGCAAACCAAGGCCACTGCGCTGCAAAAAACATGTTAATGGCATTATTCAAATGAGCACATAATGAAATGGCTAAAACATTGGATAACCCTAAGTATATATATATATCCCCATGTGTAATATGCATTAAAAAACATATTACTAGATCCAATACAAAGTAATGTGTGTATAAAAACATCTGTGTATAGTACGGATAAGAGCCTATGACAAGAGGAAACAATTAACAATTGTTAAGGGAGTTATCCTAAACCAAAATATACTGCAATGTTGGAAATAAATGATGTACCAAATCTAGTACATAATTGATACTGACCTATTATGTATAATATAAACTCAATTTTTTTTTTACCAAAATATACTGCAAGGGGATAATAGTCTATTGGAAATAATGTACCAAATCTTGTACATGTTTAATGCTGACCTATTACGTATAATCTAAAATGGAGCCTATGACAAGAGGATATAGTGGACCCTAAACTAATTTTTTTTACCAATTGTCTAGGATTCTCATTAGATTTAAAACAGACGTGGACCCTCATTGTTGACAAGATAGTCCCAAAGTCATAAAAAACAGTGCCAGTCTATGACAGTATTGAGTCCATTAGGTTGCACAGTGTTCAGGCAATAGATCCACCTCGCCTCTGTTTGCAGGAGTATCCTATTTCTGTCACCCCCCCCACGTTTCAGAGTGGGGATATGATTCTATCAGAACAAAGCGAAGATCATTCACACCGTATGGCCGGCCTCCAAGAAATGCCTCACCACTGGCTGCTCACTCTTCTTATTCTTTACGGCAGTCCTGATGGGTGATCTGTGGTTGGCAAACCGTGTCCTGGCATCATCTGAGGTCTTACCAACGTAAATCTCCCGCAACTACAATTCAACAAATAGACCACATAAGCGGTGGTGCAGGTGATGAAATGGCGGATAGAAAATCTCTTCTTTGTATGTGGATGTCCAAAAGTAGAGCCAGGTACCATAGCATTGCAGGTCGTACACCCTGCACACCTGAAACAGCCCTGTTTTTTATTTCGTTGGAGCAAGTTAGCTTTCTTATAGCAATGGGAAGGGTCAGTAATCATTAGATTGTCTATTACATTTTTATTCCTTTTGTAACCCACTCTAGGGTGTTGCCATTGATTAAATGGTAAAGATGGATCACTTTTGATGATATTCCAATGCTGCTTAAGACTCTTGCCCAAATTACTGGTGGCAGGACTATATGTAGTAGTGAACGTTAGGCGTGGTATATTATCCCTAACTTGATCAGTAGCTGTGAGTTCGGATCCTTCAACCATTTTTTTACTTTGGTCAATGAGCCTTGGATTATAGCCTCGCTGGATAAATTTACAAGCCATGTCAGACAGTTGAGACTGTCTCAAAGATGGTTCACTGTTATTTCTGGCTACCCTAATCATCTGAGCTTTAGGGATTGCTTTGAGTAGGGATGTCGGATGATTACTTTTCGCATGTAACAGTGAATTTCTATCCGTGGGTTTACAGTAGAGAGAAGTACCCAATAAGTTTTGTTCTTTTTTGAAAATCTTCAAATCTAGAAATTCAATTGCTCTTTCATCATAACTCAGTTTGAACTTTACTGGATTGTCAAGGGCATTCAAGTGATCGAAACCATCTCCTCAGTTTTTCCACAGTGGCCACTCCATACAATGAAGAGATCGTCAATGTAGCGACGATAAAACCTCACTTCAGATTATTGAAGACGCCCATTACTGTCACCTCATACTCCTCCATGAATAAATTAGCCAGGGAGGGGGCCACGTTTTGACCCCCATGGCCATCCCTGATACCTGTTGGTAAAAACTGTGTTCAAAGCGAAAATAATTTAGCCTTAGGCTTAAATCAAGAATCTGGGTGAGGAAGTCAGTGGGGGGACCGATATCTATTTAAAGCCTCCATCACACATTGTTTGCCACTTTCATGTGGTATGATGGTATATAGGCTAGTGACATCCGGCAGTCACAAGGAATCCATGTGTCTTCAACGTGGAGTTTCACCACTTTCATCAATCAGCTGTGAAGAATCACGTACATACGATTGCATATTTCTTACTAGGGGTTGTAAAAAGTGGTCCAAAAAGACAGCCAGTCTTGAAGTGATCGAATTTCGTGCTGAGACCAATGGGTCTCCCCGGGGGTCTTTCCATGTTCTTAGATTTTCCTTCCTGCCCTATACTCTATACTATGCCGAAAATTCATAACTTCAAATACTTAAGAGTATTCTCGTCAATCCAACCAGAATTACTAATTGGCTCCAACGAAATAAAAAACAGGGCTGTTTTCAGGTGTGCAGGGTGTAGCGACGCTGCAATGCTATGGTACCTGGCTCTATTTTTGGACTTCCACATACAAATAGGAGATTTTCTATCCGGCATTTCATCACCTGCACCACCACTTAGGTGGTCTATTTGTTTTGAATTGTAGTTGCGGGAGATTTACGTTGGTAAGACCTCAGATGATGCCAGGACACGGTTTGCCAACCACAGATCACCCATCAGGACTGCCATAAAGAATAAGAAGAGTGAGCAGCCAGTGGCGAGGCATTTCTTAGAGGCCGGCCATACGGTGAATGATCTTCGCTTTGTTCTGATCATATCCCGCTCTGAAACGTGGGGGTGACAGAAATAGGGATACTCCTCCGAACAGAGGCGAGGTGGATCTATCGCCTGAACACTGTGCAACCTAATGGACTCAATACTGTCATAGACTGGGACTGTTTTTTATGACTTTGGGACTATCTTGTCATCAATAATGAGGGTCCACGTCTGTTTTAAATCTAATTTAGATTATACATAATAGGTCAGTATTAATCATGTACTAGATTTGGTACATTATTTATTTCAAATAGACGATTATCCCCTTGCAGTTATATTTTGGTTTAAGGATAACTCCCTTAACAATTGTTAATTGTTTCCTCTTGTCATGGGCTCTTATCCGTACTATACACAGATGATGTTTTTATACACACATTACTTTGTATTGGATCTAGTAATATGTTTTTTAATGCATATTACACATGGGGATATATATCCTTAGGGTTAGCCAATGTTTTAGCCATTTTATTATGTGCTCATTGATTAATGCCATTAACATGGTTTTTTGCAGCGCAGTGGCCTTGGTTTGCTGTGACCACGCACTGCTATTGGATTCTGCGTTATCGATTGGGTCTTCCTTTTACTACTATTATGAGCACTTTGACAGTGAATGGTGCGTTGCCATGGCAACGCTGATGCTGGCTGCTGATTGGGCCTAGTAGGCATGTGCCCTTTCAGGAAGTACTTGGATTATGTTTTCTGATCAGGGCTGTAACGGTTCCGTAAGGTAACAGCTTTACAGAGCCCCATTTATGTATAACAGGTTTTCTCGCATTGTCCGTGTATAGTATATGAAATTTGCTGTATAGTGATTATGTTGCAGTCAAAGTAAGATATGCATGCTAATGTGCATTTCATTGTTTGCCTGTTCCTCTATGTTGTGCCTGTTCTCTCATGCAGACCATATTGTTCTATTTACATGGTACATGTCACATATATCTTATTCACATGCACTTATTAAGTTCAGACCGATTTGTGCATTAGTTTTGCTGTAATTAACTACACACGATATTTGTTTACTATGTGATTGGGTGGTTACCATGGACTACCTTTTGCGTTTTTTTTGGTCCTAATTGGGGGGTGGGGTTTGTTGTAATGTTTGTTATATATGTTTGCACTTTGTATACACTGTGTCTGAGTCCTAAAGCCCGTGCACACGGGCCATTTTTTGCAGTACAACCTTCCAGCATTTGTCTATAACCATTACCATGTAATTTTAGACATAAGCTAACAACCTGTGCTACGAAACTTTACTTAAAAAAAATATTACTAAATACTATCAGTATGCACAACTAATTGACCTAGACCGTATTTTAAATAAGTAAATACTTAAAAATGTCTACAAACCATACAAAAGATCAACTAAATTGCAGAACAGTTTTACCGTCTATTCGCTAATAAATCTGTTAAGCAATGAATGCTATTATGCTGATAATATTCGCTGCACTATATCATATATCAAGGCATATCATATTTCACATATGCTTAAAGGAGGTATAGCATGGAAAATACTAATATAGATATCGCAGAGGAACAAGAATTAAATTCGAAATAAACTAAGAAAATATATTAAGAAGAAATATAAATACAAAATAAATAATAAAATCATAAGTAAAACGGACACAAATGAAACCAAAAATAAACCTAAAGAGCATACGACAAGAAACATATAGAAAAAACAAAAGTACAAAAAAATACACAAAATTATAGGGAGATTGAAAAGGGGGTGAGACTAGAAAGAAGATAGGAAATGGAAAATAAGAAGAAAAAATAGAAAAAGTAAAGAAAAAGGAGAGGAAAAAAAATAGATAAGGGGAAAGAAGAGAAAAAGAAAAGGAGAAAGAAAGAGAGAGAGAAGGAGAGCCTGCCACTATCAGAGCAACAGTTAGGCTATATTATCCAAATGGAACTTTAAAGGAAACACATTGACATTGCAGTTTCGTATTAAGGCCCTTTGGGGTAATAGTGTCCAATTAAAAGTCCATCTTGTTTCTTTCTGTAGGAGTATCCTATTCCTATCTCCTCCACGGCTGAGTGTAGGTACATGGTCTATAATATGATATCGTAAGTCTGATACGTTATGACCTGCAATGTGGTGTTTTTCTTTATAGATCTTTAGGTCCAGGGAATTATATTTCCTTCTCAGTCCAATTAAATTTGAATTTTAATGACTGATGCTGCTCTTTAAGTTCTTTAGCCCAATTCTTGAAGTGATTCTGGACTCCCTCTACATATAATGAAGAGGTCGTCAATATACCTTTTGTAAAGGATTATCTTCTGGTTGGTAAAGATACTGTTCTTGTCTATCTCGAATCCTTCCATAAATAGAATGTATCGTTTTCTGTGATACTCTGATAGGTATTTCCCATGTAGCTCCAAATCTTTATCTTTGAGTTTTAACTGCATCTTGAAGCGCAATTGGGAAATACTACAAAGTGACGACATGTTACCCTTCAAAAATATGGAGGTACCACGGATTGGATACAGAAAAGGGAAATCACTCAAAGATAGCCTTCAGATGACTGACCCAGTGCACTGCTACTCAAAAACTGGTTGAATAAGTAAACGATTAAACCGGGGTTTCTACAGAAGTAGCGGCTGTACAACATGTAACGGATTACAGGTGGGTAGATATTTAAATTAGCCCAGGCACAAGAAGAAGTATTACCTCAAACACAAGGTCACCTGCACCACCCAATACATCGTATACCTGCTTTACTGCCCGTGTGTAATTTGTTTTACGTGGGTAAAACCTGTGACGACATAAGAACAAGGATGGCCAACCATCGGAGTGCCATACGACAAGCAATTATGTATAGGAGGCTCTAACCAACCGGTAGCAACGACATTTCCTAGAACGAGGTCATAACATATCAGACTTACAATATCATATTATAGACCATGTACCTGCACTCAGCCGTGGAGGAGATAGGAATAGGATACTCCTACAGAAAGAAACAAGATGGACTTTTGAATTGGACACTATTACCCCCAAAGGGCTTTAATATGAAACTGGAATTGGGCATTGGTTCCTTTAAAGTTCCATTTGGATAATATATCCTAACTGTTGCTCTGATAGTGGCAGGCTCTCCTTTTCCTTCTTTCCTTCTTTCCTTCTTTCCTTCCTTCCTTCTTTCCTTCCTTCCTTCTTTCCTTATTTCCTTCCTTCCTCCTTCCTATCTTCTTTCTAGTCTCACCTCTTTTCAATTTCCCTACAATTTTGTGTATTTTTTTTTTTTTTTTTTCCATGTTTGTCGTAGGGCTCTTTATGTTTATTTTTTTGCCCGTTTTACTTATGTTTTTACTATTTATTTTCTCTTGTTAAGTGTGTTCAGTCCACGGGTCATCCATTACTTATGGGATATATTTCCTCCTTCCCAACAGAAGTTGCAAGAGGATCACTCAAGCAGAGCTGCTATATAGCTCCTCCCCTCACATGTCATACTCAGTCATTCTCTTGCAACCCTCAACAAAGAAGGTGAGGTCGCGAGAGGAGCTGGAGTTTTTACTTACTATTCCAATCAAAAGTTTTATTTTAAATGGCACCGGAGTGTGCTGTTTTTCTATCTCAGGCAGTATTTGGAAGAAGAAACTGCCTGCGTTTTTTATCTATGATCTTAGCAGGCGTAACTAAGATCCACTGGCTGTTCTCGACATTCTGAGGAGTGGGGTAACTTCAGAAACTGGAATAGCATGCGGGGTCCCTCCGCAAATGAGGTATGTGCAGTACTTTATTTTCTGGGAATGGAATTGACTAAGAAAATACTGCTGTTACCATATGATGTAAGTACACGCCTTAAATGCAGTAGTAGCAACTGGTATCAGGCTGATAAAAGTATGTGGGCAGTCGAGTTATATTCTAGGGACTAGAATTTGACTGAGAAAATACTGTTAACACTGAAATAATACTAAGCCTTCTCTGCAGTGGCAGCGACTGGTAGCAGGCTTAGTGATAGCTTTGCAATGACATTGAAAAAATGTTGTTTTTTAATAAAACGTTTACTGGCATGTTATTCGTTTTTTGTGAGGTACTTTGGTTATAAATCGCTTTGGGCATGATTTTTTTTTTCCACATGGCTAACATATTTTTCTGCATGGAACCGTTATATCAGGGCTCCCACTGTTGTGATTGGAGTGGGAGGGCCCTTGTTTTAGCGCCTTGTTGCGCAGTTAAAATTATTGCACAGTCCTTTCTGCTTCTTCCTTCTTGATCCAGGACGTCTCTAGAGAGCTCAGGGGTCTGCAAATTTCATTTGTGAGGGAGGTAATCAGTCACAGCAGATCTGTGACAGTGTGCTGACTGTGATTAAAAGCGTTAAATCTTAATTGATATCTGTTTTATCCGTTTTGGGTATTGAGGGGTTAATCATCCTTTTGCTAATGGGTGCAATCCTCTGCTAATAATACACTTCTTGTTAAGAATTGTTTCATTATATCTGTATTTTTGAAGCGCTGCAGCGTTTTTTATATTGCTTGTAAACTTATTGAAAGTGATTTCCAAGCTTGTTAGTTTCATTGCTAAGTCTGTTTTAAACATGTCTGATTCAGAGGAAACTGTTTGTTCATCATGTTCAAAAGCCAATGTGGAGCCCAATAGAACGATGTGTACCAATTGTATTGATATTGCTTTGAATAAAAGTCAATCTGTACCGATAAAGAAGCTATCACCAGACAACGAGGGGGAAGTTATGCTGCCTAACTCTCCTCACGTGTCAGTACCTGCGTCTCCCGCTCGGGAGATGCGTAGGATTGAGACACCTAGTACATCTAGGCCCTTACAAATCACTTTACATGATATGGCTAATGTTATGAAAGAAGTATTATATAATATGCCCGAATTAAGGGGCAAACGCGATAGCTCTGGGTTAAGGACAGAGCGCGCTGATGACACAGAGCCATGTCTGATACTGCGTCACAATTTGCAGAACATGAGGACGGTTGAGCTTCATTCTGTCGGTGACGGTTCTGATCCGGGGGAGACCGGATTCAGAAATTTTCAAATTTTAAATTTAAGCTTGAGAACCTCCGGTATTACTAGGGAAGGTATTAGCGGCTCTGAATGATTGCGACCACGGTGGCAATTCCAGAGAATTATGTAGGGTTGGATAGATACTATGCGGGTACCGGTGTGTACTGACGTTTTTCCTATACCAAAAAGACTTACAGAAATTATAAGTAAGGAGTGGGATAGACCCCGGTGTGCCTTTTTCTCCCCTCCCCGATATTTAGAAAAATGTTCCCTATAGACGCCACCACACACGAGACTTATGGCAGACGGTCCCTAAGGTGGAGGGAGCAGTTTCTTCGTTAGCCAAGCGTACCACTATCCCGGTGGAGGATAGCTGTGCTTTCTCAGATCCAATGGATAAAAAATTAGAGGGTTATCTTAAGAAAATATTTGTTCAACAGGGTTTTATATTGCAGCCTCTTGCATGCATTGCGCCTGTCACGGCTGCAGCGGCATTCTGGTTTGAGTCTCTGGAAGAGGCGATTCGCACAGAGCCGTTGATGAGGCCTTGAGCAAAGTTAGAACCCTTAAGCAAGCTAATGCGTTTGTTTCAGATGCCGTAGTACATCTAACCAAACTTACGGCTAAAAATTCTGGATTCGCCATACAGGCGCGCAGAGCGCTCTGGCTTAAATCCTGGTCAGCGGATGTAACTTCCAAGTCTAAACTACTTAACATTCCTTTCAAAGGGCAGACCTTATTCGGCCCGGCTTGGAGGAAATTATTGCTGACATTACGGGAGGTAAGGGCCACGCCCTTCATCAGGACAGGGCCAAACAGTCTAATTTTCGTGCCTTTCGTAACTTCAAGCAGGAGCAGCATCGACTCCCTCCGCTCCAAAACAGGAAGGAACTACTGCTCGTTACAGGACAAGGTTGGAAAGGCAACCAGTCATGGAACAAGGGCAAGCAGGCCAGAAAGTCTACTCCCCGCCCCTAAGACAGCATGAAGTCAGGGCCCCCCTATCCAGAGACGGATTTAGTGGGGGGCAGACTTTCTCTCTTTGCCCAGGCTTGGACAAGAGATGTGCAGGATCCCTGGACGTTAAAGATTATATCTCAGGGATACCTTCTGGATTTCAAAGCCTCTCCTCCACAAGGGAGGTTCCATCTTTCGAGGTTATCGACAAACCTAGTAAAGAGAGAGGCATTTCTACAATGTGTACAAGACCTCTTAATCATGGGGGTGATCCACTCAGTTCCGCGATCGGAACAGGGACAAGGGTTTTACTCAAATCTATTTGTGGTTCCCAAAAAAGAGGGAACCTTCAGACCAATCTTGGACTTAAAGATCTTAAACAAATTCCTAAGGGTACCATCGTTCAAGATGAAACCATTCGAACCATCCTACCCATGATCCAAGAGGGTCAATATATGACCACGGTGGACTTAAAGGATGCTTACCTTCATATACCGATTCACAAAGATCATTATCGGTACCTGAGGTTTGCCTTTCTAGACAGGCATTACCAGTTTGTGGCTCTTCCCTTCGGTTTAGCCACGGCCCCCCGAGAATTTTTACGAAGGTTCTGGGCTCACTTCTGGCGGTACTAAGACCACGAGGCATATCGGTGGCTCCGTACCTAGACGACATTCTGATACAAGCGTCAAGTTTTCAGAATGCAAAGTCTCATACAGAGATAGTTCTAGCATTTCTGAGGTTGCATTGGGTGGAAAGTGAACGTGGAAAAGAGTTCTCTGTTACCACTCACAAGGGTTCCTTTTCTAGGGACTCTTATAGATTCTGTAGAGATGAAGATTTACCTGACGGAGTCCAGGTTATCAAAGATTCTCAATGCTTGCCGTGTCCTTCATTCCGTTCCAAGCCCATCAGTAGCTCAGTGCATGGAGGTAATCGGCTTAATGGTCGCGGCAATGGACATAGTGCCATTTGCGCGCCTGCATCTCAGACCGCTGCAACTATGCATGCTCAGTCAATGGAACGGGGATTACTCAGATCTGTCCCCTTCGCTAAATCTGGGACCAGGAGACCAGAGATTCGCTTCTCTGGTGGTTGTCCACCGGTTCATCTGTCCAAAGGAATGACCTTTCGCAGGCCAGATTGGACGATTGTAACAACGGATGCCAGCCTTCTAGGCTGGGGGAGCAGTCTGGAATTCCCTGAAGGCTCAGGGATCGTGGACTCAGGAGGAGAAACTCCTCCCAATAAACATTCTAGAATTAAGAGTCTATATTCAATTCTCTTCTAGCTTGGCCTCAGTTAGCAAAGCTGAGGTTCATCAGATTTCAGTCGGACAATATCACGTCTGTGGCTTACATCGATCATCAAGGGGGAACCAGGAGTTCTATAGCGATGTTGGAAGTCTCGAAGATAATTCGCTGGGCAGAGTCTCACTCTTGCCACCTGTCAGCGATTCACATCCCAGCGTAGAGAACTGGGAGGCGGATTTCCTAAGTCGCCAGACTTTTCATCCGGGAGAGTGGGAACTTCACCCGGAGGTATTTGCTCAACTGATTCGTCGTTGGGGCAAACCGGATCTGGATCTCATGGCATCTCGCCAGAACGCGAAGCTTCCTTGTTACGGATCCAGGTCCAGGGACCCGGGAGCTGTGCTGGTAGATACATTAGCAGCCCCTTGGGTTTTCAACATAGCTTATGTGTTTCCACCATTTCCGTTGCTACCTCGGTCTGATTGCCAGGATCAAACAGGAGAGGGCATCGGTAATTCTGATAGCGCCTGCGTGGCCACGCAGGACCTGGTATGCAGACCTAGTGGACATGTCGTCCTGTCCACCATGGTCTCTTCCTCTGAGGCAGGACCTTCTAATTCAGGGTCCTTTCAACCATCCAAACCTAATTTCTCTGAAGCTGACTGCCTGGAAATTGAACGCTTGATTCTATCAAAGCGTGGGTTTACGGATTCGGTTATTGATACATTAATACAGGCTCGGAAACCTGTGACAAAAAAAATTTACCATAAGATATGGCGTAAATATTTATATTGGTGCGAATCCAAGAGTTACTCATGGAGTAAGGTTAGGATTCCTAGGAATATTAGCTTTTCTAGAGGGTTTAGAAAAGGGTTTATCCGCTAGTTCGCTAAAGGGACAGATTTAAGCTCTGTCTATTCTTTTACACAAACGTCCGGCAGAGAATCCAGACGTCCATAGGCCTTTTGTCAGGCTTTGGCTAGAATTAAGCCTGTGTTTAAAGCTGTTGCTCCTCCGTGGAGCTTAAACTTGGTTCTTAAAGTTCTTCAGGGTGTTCCGTTTGAACCCCTTCATTCCATTGATATTAAGCTTTTATCTTGGAAAGTTCTGTTTTTTATGGCTATTTCCTCGGCTCGAAGAGTCTCTGAGTTATCTGCCTTACATTGTGATTCTCCTTATCTGATCTTTCATTCAGACAAAGTAGTTCTGCGCACTAAACCTGGGTTTTTACCTAAGGTTGTTTCTAACAGGAATATCAATCAAGAGATTGTTGTTCCATCATTATGTCCTAATCCTTCTTCAAAGAAGGAACGTCTTTTGCATAATCTAGACGTGGGTCCGTGCTCTGAAGTTCTACTTACAGGCAACTAAAGATTTTAGACAAACTTCTTCTCTGTTTGTCGTTTACTCTGGACAGAGGAGAGGTCAAAAGACTTCGGCTACCTCTCTCTCTTTTTGGCTTCGTAGCATAATACGTTTAGCCTATGAGACTGCTGGACAGCAGCCTCCTGAAAGAATTACAGCTCATTCCACTAGAGCTGTGGCTTCCACCTAGGCCTTTAAGAATGAGGCCTCTGTTGAACAGATTTTCAAGGCTGCAACTTGGTCTTCACTTCATACTTTTTCCAATTTTCCAAATTTGACACTTTCGCTTCTTCGGAGGCTGGTTTTGGGAGAAAGGTTCTACAGGCAGTGGTTCCTTCTGTTTAATGTTCCTGCCTTGTCCCTCCCATCATCCGTGTACTTAGCTTTGGTATTGGTATCCCATAAGTAATGGCTGACACCGTGGACTGAACACACTTAACAAGAGAAAACATAATTTATGCTTACCTGATAAATTTATTTCTCTTGTAGTTTGTTCAGTCCACGGCCCGCCCTGTCTTTTTCAGGCAGGTTCTAAATTTTAAAATTATAAACTCCAGTCACCACTGCACCTTATAGTTTCTCCTTTCTCGTCTTGTTTCGGTCGAATGACTGGATATGACATGTGAGGGGAGGAGCTATATAGCAGCTCTGCTTGGGTGATCCTCTTGCAACTTCCTGTTGGGAAGGAGAATATATCCCATAAGTAATGGATGACCCGTGGACTGAACACAATACAAGAGAAATAAATTTATCAGGTAATCATAAATTATGTTTTTTTATTTTATTATTTATTTATTTTCTATTTATATTTCTTCTTAATAGTTTTTCTTAGTTTATTTCGAATTTACTTCTTGTTCCTCTGCGTATCTATATTAGTATTTCTCCAGCATTTGTGTGTCCGGGTCCGCGGCGTCATCCTTACTTGTGGGAATATTCTCATTTCCCTACAGGAAATAGCAAAGAGCACAGCAAAAGCTGCCCATATAGCCCCTCCTCAGGCTCCGCCCCCCAGTCATTCTCTTTGCCGCTCTGAACAAGTAGCATCTCCACGGAGATGGTGAAGAGTATGTGGTGTTTAGTTGTAGTTTTTTATTCTTCTATCAAGAGTTTGTTATTTAAAATAGTGCCGGTTTGTACTATTTACTCTAAAACAGAAAAGGATGAAGAGTTCTGTTTAAAAGAGGAGTATGATTTTAGCAGCAGTAACTAAAATCAATTGCTGTTCCCACGCAGGACTGTTGAGCCCAGAGAACTTCAGTTGGGGGGAACAGTTTTGCAGACTTTTCTGCTCAAGGTATGACCAGTCCATTTTCTAACAAGACTGAGTAATGCTAGAAGACTGTCATTTTCCCTCTTTGGGATTGGTAAGCCATTTCTTAGACTCATAACAGAATGAAGGCTTATTAATGGGCTATATACTGGTTGACACTCTTGTGGGCTAAATCGATTGCTTTATTCATATTTATATGCGGTTTGAAGTGTTTTTTAAAACCTGAGAATAATTGGGGAACGTTTTTAGGCGCCAGGCAGTCGTTTAGACACCTTCCCAGTCAGGAAGGGCCTTTCACTCTAGTAGGCAGAGCCTCATTTTCGCGCCATAATTGCGCAGTTTTCTTTTGGATGCAGTGCATGCAGCTTCATGTGAGAGGGTCTGGTGGCCATTAAAAACGTTCCTGGAAGGCTTCTTTTGGTGTCGAATAACCCCCAAGGACAGGTGAAGCCGCAGCAAACGCTGTGGCTGGGACTGTAGTGGGTTTAAAGTTGCTAATTGATAAAAACAGCTCCGGTTTCCTCATTTAAGGGGTTACAATCTTGAAAATTGGGGTGCAATTCTTTTAAGACATTAAGACACTAGGGTGCAAATTTGGTAAAGATTCGGATATTTCCTTCATAGTTTTTCACATATCCAGAAATAAAGTGTGCTCTGTTTAACTTTTAAAGAGACAGTAACGGTTTTGTTTAAAAACGGTTTTATTGCATTAATAGCCTGTATAAGCCTGTCTAACATGTCTGTACCTTCAGATAGATCATGTTCTGTATGTATGGAGGCCAAGGTGGCCCCCCTTCAAATGTATGTGATAATTGTGCCATGGCGTCCAGACAAAGTAAGGACAGTACTGTCACATTTAATAAGGTTGCCCAAGATGATTCCTCAAATGGAGGTAGTGGGGATAGTTCTTCATCCTCTCCTTCTGTGTCAATACCAGTTATGCCCGCGCAGTGCGATTCCTAGTACATCTAGCGCGCCAATGCTTGTTACTATGCAACAATTAACGGCAGTAATGGATATTTCTATAGCTAATATTTTATCCAAAATGCCAGCATTTCAAAGAAAGCGTGATTGCTCAGTTTTAAATACAGTAGAGCAAGAGTGCGCTGACGATAATTTATCTGTCATACCCTCACACCAGTCAGAATTGGCAGTGAGGGAGGGTTTGTCGGAGGGAGAAATTTCTGATTCAGGAAGAATTTCTCAACAGGCAGAACCTGATGTTGTGACGTTTAAATTTTAAGTTAGAGCATCTCCGCGCCTTACTTAAGGAGGTACTAACTACGCTGGATGATTGTGACTCTTTGGTCATTCCAGAAAAATTGTGCAAAATGGACAAATTCCTAGAGGTCCCGGTGCACCCTGATGCCTTTCCGATACCTAAAAGGGTGGCGGACATAGTGACTAAGGAGTGGAGAAACCAGGCATACCTTTTATCCCACCTCCTATATTTAAGAAAATGTTCCCCATGGTCGACCCAAGGAAGGACACATGGCAAACAGTCCCTAAGGTTGAGGGGGCAGTTTCTTACGCTAGCCAAACGCACGACTATTCCCATTGAGGACAATTGTGCTTTCAAAGATCCTATGGATAAAAAATTGGAGGGTTTGCTTAAAAAGATTTTTGTTCAGCAAGGTTTCCTCCTCCAACCAATTTCGTGCATTATTCCTGTCACTACGGCGGCGTGTTTTTGGTTCGATGAACTAGGAAAAGTCGCTCAATAAGGGAGACTCCATATGAGGAAGTCATGGACAGAATTCACGCACTTAAGTTAGCTAATTCCTTTATTTTAGATGCCGCTTTGCAATTGGCGAGGTTAGTGGCGAAAAATTCAGGGTTTGCAATTGTGGCGCGCAGAGCGCTCTGGCTAAAGTCTTGGTCGGCGGATGTATCTTCCAAGACAAAATTGCTTAATATTCCTTTCAAAGGTAAGACCCTTTTTGGGCCAGAATTGAAGGAGATTATTTCAGACATCACTGGGGGAAAGGGCCATGCCCTCCCACAGGATAGGCCTTTTAAGGCTAAGAATAAGTCCAATTTTCGTTCCTTTTGTAACTTCAGGAACGGACCGTCTCCTAACTCTGCGGGCCTCTAGACAAGAGGGTAACGCTTCCCAGGCTAAGCCAGCTTGGAAACCAATGCAAGGCTGGAACAAAGGTAAACAGGCCAAGAAGCCTGCTGCTGCTACCAAGACAGCATGAAGGGGTAGCCCCCCGATCCCGGACCGGATCTAGTAGGGGGCAGACTCTCTCTCTTTGCTCAGGCTTGGGCAAGAGATGTTCCGGATCCCTGGGCACTAGAAATAGTCTCTCAGGGTTATCTTCTAGAATTCAAGGAACTTCCTCCAAGGGGAAGGTTCCACATGTCTCGCTTATCTTCAGACCAGATAAAGAGACAGGCATTCTTACATTGTGTAGGAGACCTGTTAAAGATGGGAGTGATACACCCAGTTCCAACAGTGGAACAAGTCAGGGGTTTTACTCAAACCTGTTTGTAGTTCCCAAAAAAGAGGGAACTTTCAGACCAATTCTGGATTTAAAAATTTTAAACAAGTTCCTCAGAGTTCCATCGTTCAAATGGAAACCATTCGAACAATTTTACCTACAATCCAGGAGGGTCAATATATGACTACCGTGGATTTAAAGGATGCGTACCTACATATTCCTATCCACAAAGATCATCATCAGTTCCTAAGGTTCGCCTTTCTGGACAAACATTACCAGTTTGTGGCTCTTCCGTTCGGTTTAGCCACTGGTCCCCAGAATTTTTCACAAGGGTGCTAGGGTCCCTTCTAGCGGTTCTAAGACCCGAGGGTCATTGCAGTGGCACCTTATCTAGACGACATTCTAATTCAAGCGTCGTCTCTTTCCAAGGCAAAGGCTCATACAGACATTGTCCTAGCCTTTCTCAGATCTCACGGGTGGAAGGTGAACGTAGAAAAGAGTTCCCTGTCTCCGTCAACAAGAGTTCCCTTTTTGGGAACAATAATAGATTCTTTAGAAATGAAGAGCTTCCTGACAGAGGTCAGAAAGTCAAAGCTTCTAAAACGCTTGTCAAGTTCTTCACTCTATTCTGCAGCCTTCCATAGCTCAGTGCATGGAAGTAGTAGGATTGATGGTTGCAGCAATGGACATAGTTCCTTTTGCTCGAATTCATCTAAGACCATTACAACTGTGCATGCTCAATCAGTGGAATGGGGACTATGCAGACTTGTCTCCCCAGATTCAAGTAGACCAGGTAACCAGAGCCTCACTCCGTTGGTGGTTGAGTCAGGATCACCTGTCTCAGGGAATGAGTTTCCGCAGACCAGAGTGGGTCATTGTCACGACCGACGCCAGTCCTATTAGGCTGGGGCGCGGTCTGGGACTCCCTGAAAGCTCAGGGTCTATGGTCTCGGGAAGAGTCCCTTCTCCCGATAAACATCCTGGAACTGAGAGCGATATTCAATGCGCTCCGGGCTTGGCCTCAACTAGCGAAGGCCGGATTCATAAGATTCCAGTCGGACAACATGACGTCTGTAGCTTACATCAACCATCAGGGAGGAACAAAGATTTCCTTGGCGATGAGAGAGGTATCCAAGATCATCAAATGGGCGGAGGATCACTCCTGCCACCTATCTGCAATTCACATCCCAGGTGTAGACAACTGGGAGGCGGATTATTTGAGTCGTCAGACTTTCCATCCGGGGGAGTGGGAACTCCACCCGGAGGTCTTTGCCCAGTTAACTCAATTATGGGGGCATTCCAGACATGGATCTGATGGCGTCTCGTCAGAACTTCAAGGTTCCGTGCTACGGGTCCAGATCCAGGGATCCCAAGGCAACTCTAGTGGATGCACTAGTGGCGCCTTGGTCGTTCAACCTAGCTTATGTGTTTCCACCGTTTCCTCTCCTTCCCAGACTCGTAGCCAGGATCAAACAGCAGAAGGCCTCTGTGATTCTGATAGCTCCTGCGTGGCCACGCAGGACTTGGTATGCAGACCTGGTGAATATGTCATCGGCTCCACCATGGAAGCTACCTTTAAGACAGGATCTTTAAGTACAAGGTCCATTCGAACATCCAAATCTAGTTTCTCTGCAGCTGACTGCTTGGAAATTGAACGCTTGATTTTATCCAAGCGTTGGTTTTCAAATTCAGTGATAGATACTCTGGTCCAAGCGACAAAACCTATGACTAGAAAGATTTACCATAAAATATGGAAAAAAATATATCTGTTGGTGTGAATCCAAGGGATTCTCCTAAGATTCTTTCCTCCCTCCAAGAGGGTTTGGATAAAGGGTTGTCAGCGAGTTCTCTAAAAGGACAGATTTCTGCTTTATCTGTTTTGTTACACAAACGCCTGGCAGCTGTGCCAGATGTACAAGCTTTTGTACAGGCTTTGGTCAGAATCAAGTCCGTTTACAGACCCATGACTCCTCCTTGGAGTCTAAATTTAGTTCTTTCAGTTCTTCAAGGGGTTCCGTTTGAACCTTTTACATTCCATAGATATCAAGTTACTATCTTGGAAAGTTCTGTTTTTGGTTGCTATTTCTTCTGCTAGAAGAGTTTCTGAATTATCTGCCTTGCAGTGTGATTCACACTATCTGGTGTTCCATTCAGATAAGGTCGTTTTGCGTACCAAGCCTGGTTTTCTTCCAAAAGTTGTTTCCAACAAGAATATTAACCAGGAAATAGTTGTTCCTTCTCTGTGTCCGAAACCAGTTTCAAAGAAGGAACGTTTGTTACACAATTTAGATGTAGTGCGGGCTTTAAAGTTCTATTTAGAAGCAACAAAGGATTTTAGACAAATCTCATCTTTGTTTGTCGTTTACTCTGGTAAGAGGAGAGGACAAAAAGCTACTGCTACCTCTCTTCATTTCTGGCTGAAAAGCATTATCCGATTGGCTTATGAGACTGCCGGACGGCAGCCTCCTGAACGAATCACAGCTCACTCCACTAGGGCTGTGGCTTCCACATGGGCCTTCAAGAACGAGGCTTCTGTTGATCAGATATGTAAGGCAGCGACTTGGTCTTCTCTGCACACTTTTGCCAAATTTTACAAATTTGATACTTATGCTTCTTCGGAGGCTATTTTTGGGAGAAAGGTTTTGCAAGCCATGGTGCCTTCTGTTTAGGTAACCTGATTTGCTCCCTCCCTTCATCCGTGTCCTAAAGCTTTGGTATTGGTTCCCACAAGTAAGGATGACGCCGTGTACCGGACACACCAATGTTGGAGAAAACCGAATTTATGCTTACCTGATAAATTACTTTCTCCAACGGTGTGTCCGGTCCACGGCCCGCCCTGGTTTTTTAATCAGTTTGAAAAATTTCTTTCTCTATACACTACAGTCACCACGGCACCCTATAGTTTCTCCTTTTTTTCTCCTAACCGTCCGGTCGAATAACTGGGGGGGCGGAGCCTGAGGAGGGGCTATATGGGCAGCTTTTGCTGTGCTCTTTGCCATTTCCTGTTGGGGAAGAGAATATTCCCACAAGTAAGGATGACGCCGTGGACCGGACACACCGTTGGAGAAAGAAATTTATCAGGTAAGCATAAATTCTGTTTTCATGCTATACCTCCTTTAAGCATATGTGAAATATGATATGCCTTGAGAGCGTGCAGCGAATATTATCCGCATAATTAATAGCATTCATTGCTTAACATATTTATTAGCGAATAGTACAACTGTTCTGCAAGTAATTAGTTGATCTTTTGTATGGTTTGCAGACATTTTTAACATTATTTACTTATTTAAAATACGGTCTAGTCAATTAGTTTGTGCACACTGATAGTATTTAGTAATTTGTTTTTAAGTAAAGTTTCGTAGCACAGGTGTTGGTTATGTCTAAAATTACATGGTAATGGTTATAGACAAATGCTGGCAGGTTGCTAGGCAACGGACGCCGTCTGACATGCGCACCAGGTCACGCACCTGCTGGACTTCACATGTGGGTTGATTGTTAATGAGGTAAGACGGTATTTAAATCCTTGCTTAAGGTTTGGTTAAATTGATTGTCTGAAGACGGGGAGTGTTTCCCCGAAACGTTAGACATAAAGGAATAAAGTGTTTTCGGTTAAATCCGGTGAGTGCCTTCTATTTTTTTGTTATATTTACATATTTGTATCCCCCCCCCCCCCCCGGTACAATAACGGTCGTAGAGAGTGCTAGGCTATACTGATCTTGTGTGTGTGTGTGTGTGTGTGTGTATATATGTGTATATATATATATATGTATATGTATATATATGTGTGTGTGTGTATGTATGTATATATATATATATATATGCACACACACACGTATGTGATCCTAGGATGGCCCAGTGGCTGTGGGTAAAGCCCAAAATAAGATCATACTTTGGGCTTTTTATATATATCTCCTCTTATATACATCTTGTCTGATATTCTGTAGCAACTAACTTGAATGTGTTTTGTAAGTTCAACCAGTAGATGGCGCTAAAGACACAACATTCAACTAAATAGTCCATAGAGTCAGTTTCCTTAAACAGAATTACACAAGATGTTTGTATCTTGGTAAACAGACCATATTTGTTTCATGTACTAAAGAGGATATTAATCATATTTAAATAATGCTTCAGTCAAACCTCATTATAAACTGCTTAGTGGGAAGTTTCTTGTTTTATTTCTGGGCAAATCATAAACCTACATTCTCTACGTAGAGGGACATAAATGTGTTAGAGCATTTTCTTATTGCTTACATATAGCTATTTGAACACATATGGCGAGCCAATGACAAGAAGCATATACAAACAGCCACCTATCACCAGCCAGCTCCCATTGCTGCTCCTCATCCTACCTAGGTATGCTTTTCCTAGAGAACTAAGTAAATTAGATAGCGGAAGTAAATTTGCTTGCTCTGTCTGACAAATGAGCTTAATTTTGTCTTTTAAAGGGATAGTCCAGTCAAAATAAACTGTAATCATTCAGATAAGACATGCAATTTGAAAACAGCTTTCCAATTTACATTTATTTTGAAATTTGCTTTGTTCTTTCTGTATTCTTTGCTGAAAGCTAAATCTAGGTAGGCTCATATGCTAATTTCTAAGCCCTTGACAGCTGACATTTTTGACAGCTAGACAGCGCTAGTTCATGTGTGCCATATAGATAACATTCCTGTGGAGTTATTTTTGAGTAAGCACTTATTGGCTAAACTGCATGTCTGTCTGTCAAAAGAACTTAAAGGGACAGTATACACTCATTTTCATATAACTGCATGTAATAGACACTACTATAAAGAATAAGATGCACAGATACTGATATAAAAATCCAGTATAAAATGGTTTTAAAACTTACTTAGAGGCTCTCAGTTTAGCTCTGTTGAAAAGGTGGCTGGAAAGCCCACTGCAAGTGGGAAATAAGACACTCCCCCTCCCCCTTCTTTTGCATATGAAAAGACCCTTTACACAAACAGGAGCAAGCTGGAGAAGGTAGCTGACGGTATTCACATAAAACTTTGGGGCTTGGTTAGAAGTCTGAAAATCAGAGCAATGTTATTTAAAAATAAGCAAAACTATACATTTTTTAAAAAAAACTAACTTTATGGGCTTTATAAATAGATCATCTACAAAACATTTATGCAAAGAAAAAATGAGTGTTTAATGGTCCTTTAAATAAGGGGGCAGTTTGCTGGGGCTTAGATACAAGGTAACAGAGGTAAAAAGTATATTAATATAACCATGTTGGTTATGCAAAACTGGGGAATGGGTTATAGATATCTATCTTTCTAAACAATAACAATTCTGGAGTAGACTGTCCCTTTAACCCTTTTGTGCCGGGGTTACCGTGTCTACATCGGAACAGCTGTTCCGATGTAAACAAATTGAAATCTTGCGGTCGTGCACGTGATCACGAGATTTTAATGATGGGATTGCATCAGGGGGGGCGTCCCTATGATGCTAGGCACGCCCTCCAGACCGCCATCCCACCAAGGAAGCGCCAGTGGCTTCAGGAAAGCCAAGCGGTCAGGGCGTTGTATTCCGTCCATCGGCACTAAAGCCCAGCAAAAGTCGGACGGAATATAATGTTCTAACGGCGTTTAAAAGGTTAATTTGCTTTTAATGTTTAATAGCCATTCATGATGTGTGTGCAGTTAGCACCTTCATGCCATTTTGAATAATTTATATAGATAACACTTTATTGCAATTTAAGCAATATTTGTAACTTTTTTTTTTTTATTAACCGGCAAATAGTTTATGTTAATCAAAATGTTTACTGAACATGGTCAATAAAACTGCTGACAGTCCAGATATGTATCACCTTCACAGCTTTGTCAAGTGGTAGTTTGGAACAATTTCCATTCTCATGACGAGTTGTCAGTCAGCAACCTCAAGATTTGGAAGCAGAATGTCAGGTTAAAATATTTTTTTTTTGTGCTATTCTCCTTTTTTTTTTTTTTTTAATACTGCTTTGTCTTTATCTTACTGCTGTGTATTAAGGCCAAACTAAGATAATTAGCAATTTATTATTATTATTATTGGTTATTTGTAGAGCGCAAACAGATTAGCAGCGCTATAAACAAAGGCGGAGTACAACAAAACAATTATAGGGATCAAATGGGTAGAGGGCCCTGCCAAGAGTTGCATTGTTGTAGTCAGCTCTTAAGAAGGTAATCTACAAACAGCTGGACTCTTAGGCTTACATGCTAAGGGGGTTCAGGGGATAGCAATGGAGGAGAGGAACTGGTATAAAGTAAGGTTAATAGGTTGTATCCATCCAGGAACAGTAGAGTCTTTAGGGAGCGCTTGAAGCTTTCAAAACTAGGGTAGAGTCTTGTGTAGCGAGGCAGAGAGTTCCACAAGATGGGAGCCAGTCTGGAGAAGTCCTGTAAACGGAAGTGTGAGGAGGTAACAAGAGAGGAGGAGGTCATGAGCAGAGCGAAGGGGACGGGAGGGAGAGTATCTGGAGACAAGGTCTGAGATATAGGGGGGAGCAGTGCAGTTGAGGACTTTGTATGTCAGAGTGAGAATTTTGTGTTTGATCCTAGAGGCAAGAGGGACCCAGTGAAGGGATTGGCAGAGAGGTGCAGCAGATGAAGAGAGACGTGTAAGGAAGATGAGTCTGGCAGAGGCATTCATTATGGATTGTAAAGGAGCTAGGCGGCAGGTGGGGAGACCAGAGAGGACAGAGTTGCAGTAATCGAAGCAGGAAAGGATGAGTGGATTAAAATCTTAGTTGTGTCTTGAGTAAGGAAGCATCAAATTTTAGAGATGTTTTTGAGGTGGAAGCGGCAGGCTTTAGCCAAGGACTTAATGTGAGGAGTGAAAAAAAGATCTGAGTAAAATGTGACCCAGAGACATTGGGAATGCGGGGTAGGGGTAATGAAGGAGTTGTCGACAGTTATAGAGAGATTGAGAGTGGAGATTTTGGAATAAGGGGGGAAAATAAGGTGCTCAGTTTTGGAGAGATTTAGCTTGAGGTAGTGAGAGGACATCCAGGAAGAGATGTAAGAGACAGTAAGTGACATGGGTTAGCAAGGAAAGAGAGAGGTCTGGTGCAGAGACGTAGATTTGGGTGTCGTCGGCATACAAATGATTTTGGAAACCGTGGGACTTTATTAGGGAACCTAGTGATGACGTGTAGATTGAGAAGAGAAGGGGACAGAGGACAGAGCCTTGCGGTACTCCGACAGAATGTGGTGACAGGGCAGAGGAGGCCCCAGAGAAGGCTACACTAAAGGTATGGTTTGACAGGTAGGAAGAAAGCCACGAGAGGGCTGTGTCACAGATGCCGAAGGATTGGAGGGTTTGGAGCAAAAGAGGGTGGTCAACAGTGTCAAAGTCTGCGGACAGATTAAGGAGGATAAGCAGAGAGAAGTGGCCTTTTGATTTTGCTGTAAGTAGGTCGTTGGTAACCTTAACAATTGCTGTCTCTGTGAAGTGATGGGGACGAAATCCAGATTGCAGTGGGTTAAGGAGGGAATTTAATGTAAGGAAGTGGGATAGGCGTGCATATACTAGTTTTTCAAGAAGCTTTGAGGCAAGAGGGAGAAGGGAAATAGGGCGGTAGTTGGATGGGGAGGTAGGATCAAGGGAAGGTTTTTTTGATGATAGGTGTGACCAGTGCTTGTTTCAAAAATGAGGGAAATATACCGGTGCTGAGGGAGAGGTTGAAAATGTGTGAGTATAGGGGTAAGGGTATCAGGGGAGGGGAGTAGCTGTGATGGGATAGGGTCAAGGGGACAGGTAGTGAGGTGAGAGCACAGTATAAGTGCCTAAACTTCTTCCTCAGTAACAGTGGAAAATTGAGCTAAGTTTAAGGTTATGTGGGTTGTGGTTGATTGAGAGCATTTGAGGGGGTGAGAGAATGGAATTATGTTGAGAGGAGGTGGGAGAGGGCGGAGAAGAGTATTGAAAGTGGAGAACAGACGTTTTGGGTTTGAAGAAAGATTAGAGATAAGAGTAGAGAAGTAGTGTTGATTATGGAAATTAAGGGCAGAATAGTAGGAGTTCAAGATGAATTTGTAAGGAAGAAAATCAGCTGAACGCCGAGATTTTCTCCAATGCCATTCAGCAGTACGGGAACATCTACGTAGGTACCGTGTCAGAGAAGTATGCCAGGGCTGAGGATGAGTGTGTGATTTCCGATCTATGGTAAGAGGGGCCAGATTGTCAAGGTCGGATGTAAGGGTGGAATTATAGTGGCAGTTTGGTCAGGGCAGGAAAAGGAGGAGAGGAGAGGTTCGAGGGAATTAGCAAGCTGTTGCTGATCTAATGACATAATGCTTCTGTGAAGTTTGGTCGAAGGAGAAGGGAGAGTTGTAGGGAGGGATGATATGTTGCAAGTAAGGAGATGGTGGTCAGAAAAAGGAAAGGGGGAGTTTGTGAAGTTTGAGAGAGTGAATCGATAGCTAAAGATCAGGTCAAGGGAGTGACCGTTTATATGAGTGGGAGAATAAGTCCATTGTAACAAACCGAAAGAGGAAGTGAGTTGCAGAAGTTGTTTTGCAGATGAGGCAATGGTATTGTCAAGAGGGATGTTGAAGTCACCAAGAATGAGGGCAGGGGTGTCTGAGGAAAGGAAATAAGGTAGCCAGGCAGCCAAGTGATCTAGAAATTGAGTTGAGGAGCCAGGGGGGTCGGTATATGCCTGCAACATGTATAGAGAGAGGAGAGAATAAGTGAATCATCTGGGTTTCAAATGAGGAAAATGTGAGGGAAGAGATGGGATGTATTTGTTGAAAGGTGCAACGAGAGGAAAGTAAAATACCTACACCACCTACTTGTCTATTACCAGACCTAGGAGTGTGGCTGAAGTGGAGACCCCCCATGTGACAGCAGCAGTAGTGGATGCTGTGTCTAGGGGAGAGAGCCAGGTTTTTATTAGGGCCATGAGGTTGAGGGAACGAGAGATAAAGAGGTCATGTATAGAAGTGAGCTTGTTACAAACAGAGGGAGAGTTCCAGAGTGCACAAGTGAAAGGGGTAGTTGCTTTTGATGCAAGATGAATGTGAGTAAGGTTGACTGAGTTTTGTTTTCTGAGTCTATGGGACGGTACACATGGATGTGCACGGCTTGGCAATGGTTGGGGACCAGTATTACGGGAGATGTCACCAGCAGTAAGTAAAAGCAAGAGGGAGAGTGACATGAGATACAGATTTGCAGTAGTGAGACTGCTTTTGAGACGAGCTGCAGGGGGGAGAGACAGTGTTTAGGAATAGGTAAAGTTCATTAGTACAAAAGTAAGGTGAGTTTAAGAGAGATGGGTTAATGAACAGTGCAGGTGGAGAGGGAGAAGGAGTAATTGAACAATGTAGTTTGTTAGAGACAAGAGGTAGCAAAAAGGAATTTGAATATATTGAGCATTTTTACAAAAGTGGGAACCAGTCGCATAAGACACAGTATTACAGTAGCAATTGCATAAGGAAACAATGAGGTACATAAAACATATTACAAACGTACTTGCCTTGTGTCTTGCCCCTTGCCCAATCCTTGTTCAATTATTGTATAATTCAAATACAATATATTAGGTATGTGCATTCAGAGGTTTTGTAGTATTGTAGGCTCCATGTACTAGCCGGACAGATAGCTCAGCATGCTAAGGCACTGTGGCTGAGCTCTATAGCAACCCAAGAGTTGCAGGTTCGATCCCCGGCGAGGTCCACTCAGCCTTTCATCCTTCTGAGGTAGATAAAATAAGCAGTGCTTTGAGACCCTTATGGGTGATTAGCTGCGCTTTACAAGTACCCCATACATACATACATACATACATACATACATACATACATACCATGCATACATACAAGCAGCAGAGGTGCAGACTCTCATTAACCTCTTAGGTGGTGAAGATAAATCGCCCTGAACTAGTTTGTTAGGGCTAATTGACAGCCCTGCTCTTGCTGCACAAAGAAATACTTGTACCATGGTACCTGCAAAAGGGGGAAAACAGGGTCTGCTACCTGCTCGCCTCAAACACAGGCAGACAAGGTCCCTTATTGGGAACAGTGTCCGTCTTTTAGTGCCTTTGGCCATAAATAGGGATAGTAAGCCTTGACATTATGGTTATTGCTTTAATTATAATTTAATTTCTATTTTATTTTTTTTTCTTAGTAGTGACCATTTACTGTGTTTGTTTGTTAAAGTTAAGCATAGGCCATCTTTTATATTTTGTCTACTGTGTTTCTGGACATCACATGTACCTCATATTATACAGTATGTTAATGTTAGTCTCTTGTATTTGAACGCTACTGTATGATACAGTATATTGTATGTTTTCCACTTTTAAATGAAAAAGTTATAAAAAAATATCATCTATTTCTGCACTCTGATTTAGAGTATATAATAGTCATGAAAAACACAAATAATTGCTAGGACCTTTTTTTTTATTATTTGGAATTTAAACAGTCAAGTCCAAAAAAACTTTCATGATTTAAATAGGACATGTAATTTTAAACAACCTTCCAATTTACTTTTATCACCAAATTTGCTTTGTTCTTTTGGTATTAGTTGAAAGCTAAACCTAGGAGGTTCATATGCTAGTTTCTTAGACCTCGAAGACTGCCTCTAATCTGAATGCATTTTGACCACTAGAGGGCATTAGTTCATGTGTTTCATATAGATAACATTGAACTTATACAGGTGAAATTACCCTGGAGTGAGCACTGATTGGCTAAAAAAAAATAAGTTCTGTCAAAAGAACTGAAATAAGGGGGCAGTTTGCAGAGGCTTAGATACAATGTAATCAGAGGTAAAAAGTGTATAAATATAACAGTGTTGGTTATGCAAAACTGGGGAATGGGTAATAAAGGGATTATCTTTCTTTTTAAACAATAAAAATTCTGGTGTTGACTGCCCCTTTAAGATGATGCTATACTTTTAGAAGAAACAGATATTTGTAGTAGTATAAATGTGAGAGAAATCCGCTGACCGCACTAAGCTATGAATTATTTGGAGATTTATGTTCTATTCAGTGTCTCTCAATGACCAGAAGGTGGCACTGTTGCTTTTCATAAAGACAAATTGTTTCTCTTACATGATTATTCTTTAAAAGTACGATTGATCTGCATTACTTAACCCATATACGAATATTGATAACCGCTTAACACTCTATTATTATTTTTTCAGAAAATACTGAAACACTGTTAAGTGCATATCTAAATGCTCCTTAAAGGGACAGTCTACACCAGAATTGTTATTGTTTAAAAAGAAGATAATCCCTTAATTACCCATTTCCCAGTTTTGCATAACTAACACGGTTATATGAATATACTTTTTAACTCTGTGATTACCTTGCATCTAAGCCTCTGCAGACTGCCCCCTTAATTGTTCTTTTGCAAGACTTGCATTTTAGCCAATCAGGGCTGACTCCTAGGTATCTCCACGTGCATGAGCACCATGTTATCTATTTGGCACACATAAAAACGCCCTCTAGTTGTGAAAAACTGTCAAAAGGCAATCAGATAAGATGCGGTCTTCAAGGTCTAAGAAATTAACATGAGCCATCCAAGGTTTAGCTTTCAACTAAGAATACCAAGAGAACAAAACAAAATAGATGATAAAAGTAAATTGGTAAGTTGTTTAAATTACATGCCCTATCTGAATCATGAAAGTTTGTTTTTGACTAGACGGTCCCTTTAACTTTTTGTTGAAAAATTACCTCTTTAAATACTAAAAATGGAAATATTAGATTGTACATTTGTAGATGAGACCTTAGGGTCTATTTGTCATCAGTCAGTAAAGACTGGACAGTTATGTGGCAAGGTTAAGCTTATAAAGCCTGTTCTGTGCACTTTGAGCTTTTAGAATGGGAAAGCCCACAATTTTCAGAATTAAGTTACAAGAAAAAGGAGCAAAATAAAGAATTTTGCAAGTGTTTTACTATGCATAATTACACATTTTATTTTAAACCTTAGCATGTTTACTGTCCCTTTTTTAAATGGGGAACTCCTAAAGTCAAACCATTGACAAGATCAAAGATAGTGCTACATGTAGGTCATGTGAGACTTATCTGAGACCATACAACTAAAGGCAGAGACCAGGGTGGAGTAGCTTTATCTAGTTTAGTAAAACAGATGACATCGTCTCACACACAAAACCTTGGCCTCAACAAAAGAATAATTCTGTGGGTAGAATGTTGGTTTAAACAGATACCCCGAGGCAGAACATACTGTGATGTGAGATGTCATCACAGAAAATGCAGCCTGTCTGCCGAAAGTATGGGTCACATGCAGCAACCGTTAGTGCGTTTGGTTTGCGGCGCTGCTCCGTTTTCAACTGCTGCAATAAATGATAAAACTTTAAACATCTCTTTATCCTCCAGTTAATAAACACATTGCAATTGAGCTGGCGCTTTAGTTTTAATTTAAAGGGGACACGAGTCAAAATAAACTTTTGTTATTCAGATTTTTAAGACACTTTCCAATTTACTTCCATTTATAAATTTTGCAGTCTTTTTATAAACAGATTTTCTTATGTACCAGGTCCTACTGAGCATATGTATAAGCTCACAGGGTATAAGTATACTAGTCTCTGATTGGCTGATGTCTGTCACATAATACAGGGGGCGGAAAATGGTACAGAAAAAATACATTTGCCAGAAAAAAAAATCTACTGCATTATTTGCAAATGAGTAGGTGTTATTACATTGTCTTTTTCTTGTGGACTTGACTAGTTAATTATGCAATTGTACCGTATTTAGTGGGCCTTTCAAAATGAAATTCATTTCAAAATGACCTGCAGAAAAAATGTCTCTTAAAAAAAAAAAATATATCTCATCGCAGAAAGAGAAAAAAGTTCTGCCTCTGGGAACAGACGTTAAAGGGACAGTCTACAATATAATTGTTTTAAAAGGTAGAAAATCCCCCAGTTTTGCATAACGAACTCAGTTATATTAACTATACTTGATTTAATATTTTGGAAGTATTACTCAATATAAGCACAGTGATGCTTCTGTTTATTTTAAATAAACTTTTTTTCTTACAAAATCTTCATTTATAAATGTGCTCCGTTACCTGTTCCCTGACTGCCTCCCTGTGAGAATTGCCGAAATCTCTATTTGATTGACATGTGCAGCATCTAATCAAGACTGCACCATACGCCCTATGTAAATCTGGTATTAGCACGCTCCCGTGCTCGGAGTTTTAAATGGCATTAGCAGAACTTCAACTGCGCAAGTGCAGTTGCAGCCACAATCTCGCCACTGCTTATAGTAAACAGTGAATTAACCTGCCTGTAGCAATTCACTGTTTACAGCAGCACAGAAGACAGCGCTACAGAATCCCCCCATTCCCTGCTACCCCCCTCCCCAAACAAAAGAGCTTTTACTTTAAAAATTATTACCGCGCCATTTTCACCACTGCTGTAAACAGTGACAGGGAAATTCACTGTTTACTATAAGCAGCGGCGAGATTGTGGCTGCACTTGCGCAGTTGAAGTTCTGCTAATGCCATTTAAAACTCTGAGTACGGGAGCGTGCTAATACCAGATTTACATAGTGCGTATGGTGCAGTCCTGATTGGATGATGCCCCTGTCAATCAAATAGAGATTTCGGAAATTCTCACAGGGAGACAGTCGGGGGGGACAGGTAACGGAGCACATTTATAAATGAAGATTTTGTAAGAGAAAACGTTTATTTAAAATAAGCAGAAGCATCACTGTGCTTATATTGAGTAATACTTCCAAAATATTAACTCGAGTATAGTTACATTTACCATCACTTTAAAAATCTTCTGACAGCCCCCTGATCACATGACTTTTTATTTATTATCTATTGGCTTGCATTTTAGCAAATTAGTGCTTTGTTGTGCGGACTCTTAACTCAACTGGTGTGAACAAAATGTTATCTATATGGCCCACATGAACTAGCAGTCTCCTGTTGTGAAAAGCTAATAAAAAAGCATGTGATAAGAGGCTGTCTGTAGTGGCTTAGAAACAGGCAGCAACTTAGAGGTTTAAATGTTATAAAGTATATTAATCTAACAATGCTGGTTGTGCAAAGCTGGGGAATGGGTAGTAAAGGCGTTACCTATCTTTTTAAACAATAACAATTTTAGTGTAAGCTGTACCTTTGAAATGTAATCCTCATGTAAGGTTTAGGTTATGAAAATATAAAACTACAATTTATGAACTTAATTTTCCTTACAGTGAGATGCTTTTTAAATGGTGTACAAGTCCCAGTTCCTCCTAAACAGACTGGAGCTCAGATTTTGTACTTAAGGGTGCTGCAATCTGTTTGACATGGTTACATGCTGCACAGTGATTGTTTAGAGCAGTGCACACACTCGTTTACAGCTAGCCTTATAAAATGCATCCTAGGAGTTTCAAGTGGTTTAGTCCTAGACTGAGACAGCAATACCCTGCACATTGTGCTAACAAAGAACCAGTTTCAAATGCTTTTTAAAACCTTTTTTTGTGTATACTTTGCAATATTCAAGCGACATCTATAATGAGAATTCTGTTATACGCACGCAATAGTTAAAGGGAAGTGAAACCCAAAACACGGCATACAATAAAAATAAAATAAAAAGTTTCCAATTTACATCTATTATCAAATTTGCTTTGTTCTGTTTGTATTCTTTTGTTGAAGAACATATCAATAGACCGGTAGCGTGCACATGTATGGAGTAGTACATCGCTGGAACAAGCGCTGCCATCTGGTACAACATTCTTTCAAGACTGATGCCATATATAGCACTGCATATACATGCTCGCTCCTGAGCTTACCTTCCTGCTTTTCAGCAAAGGATACCAAGAGAGCGAAGAACATTTGATAGCAAAAGTCATTTGCTATCAAACCTCGCAAAACAACTTTACACACATAGTTAAAGTTAACTCCAGAGCAGCAATGCACTACTGGTACATCGCTGAAAGCTTCTGGTGAGCCAATGACTAAAGGCATTTGTGCAGCCAAATAGTGCACTGCTGCTCTTGAGCATACCTAGGTATGCCTTGCAACAAACAAATATGAATAAAACAAAGCAAATTGGAAGCGTGTGTTAAAATTGCATGATTTGTTAGAGGAGTTATTTTTTAACTCTCATTAACTCTTCTCCTCATTCCAGTCCTCAAGAGACTGATCTGTTAAAACTAGGGATGTGCATTCTGCAGTTTCAAAAGCTGCAAATCGCGGGAGGCGGCAGCCACTCGTGGCGTTGAGCTTTTTTTCGGAGCCCGATTTGTTCTTGTGAAAGTGCAACTAACATCTGGTTTTGCTAAGATCTTAGAAAGAAGAAATCAGGCTTCGAAAGAGCAAAATGCGGCGAGCGGGGGCAGCTAACAAGACTGCTGAATGCGGCGAGCGGGGGCAGCTAACAAGACTGCTGAATGCGGCGAGCGGGGGCAGCTAACAAGACTGCTGAATGCGGCGAGCGGGGGCAGCTAACAAGACTGCTGAATGCGGCGAGCGGGGGCAGCTAACAAGACTGCTGAATGCGGCGAGCGGGGGCAGCTAACAAGACTGCTGAATGCGGCGAGCGGGGGCAGCTAACAAGACTGCTGAATGCGGCGAGCGGGGGCAGCTAACAAGACTGCTGAATGCGGCGAGCGGGGGCAGCTAACAAGACTGCTGAATGCGGCGAGCGGGGGCAGCTAACAAGACTGCTGAATGCGGCGAGCGGGGGCAGCTAACAAGACTGCTGAATGCGGCGAGCGGGGGCAGCTAACAAGACTGCTGAATGCGGCGAGCGGGGGCAGCTAACAAGACTGCTGAATGCGGCGAGCGGGGGCAGCTAACAAGACTGCTGAATGCGGCGAGCGGGGGCAGCTAACAAGACTGCTGAATGCGGCGAGCGGGGGCAGCTAACAAGACTGCTGAATGCGGCGAGCGGGGGCAGCTAACAAGACTGCTGAATGCGGCGAGCGGGGGCAGCTAACAAGACTGCTGAATGCGGCGAGCGGGGGCAGCTAACAAGACTGCTGAATGCGGCGAGCGGGGGCAGCTAACAAGACTGCTGAATGCGGCGAGCGGGGGCAGCTAACAAGACTGCTGAATGCGGCGAGCGGGGGCAGCTAACAAGACTGCTGAATGCGGCGAGCGGGGGCAGCTAACAAGACTGCCGAATGCGGCGAGCGGGGGCAGCTAACAAGACTGCCGAATGCGGCGAGCGGGGGCAGCTAACAAGACTGCCGAATGTTGCGAGCGGGGGCAGCTAACAAGACTGCCGAATGCGGCGAGCGGGGGCAGCTAACAAGACTGCCGAATGCGGCGAGCGGGGGGCAGCTAACAAGACTGCCGAATGCGGCGAGCGGGGGCAGCTAACAAGACTGCCGAATGCGGCGAGCGGGGGCAGCTAACAAGACTGCCGAATGCGGCGAGCGGGGGCAGCTAACAAGACTGCCGA
>NC_069501.1:1147487621-1147515121 GCF_027579735.1 Bombina bombina | reverse complement strand
TGTGCAGAGGGAGAGAAGAATCCCGGTGACAGTACATATGTACAGCCCTTGGGTCACTGATGTCGAAATTCGTCTGTTTCTTTGTCGCTACTTTGATGCTGTTCAAGGAGGTAGCAATCAATTTGGGACTTTCAATGGAAAGCGCAGGTTCTGGGTGCGGTTTGTGCCACATGAATTAGGTATTGGTGGAAAGAAACACCCTCCACAGACTTTTGCCATTGGTGGAAATAGAGGTTTCCTATACTATGATGACATACCTCTGTTTTGCCGTAGTTGCAACCTGTTTGGTCACATTGCTGAAAATTGTCCAGGTGCCAGATGTCGAAATTGTGGGGAGGAGGACCATCTTGTTGCCCACTGTAGTAAACGCTGGACCTTTGATCTGTGTGGTTCTTCAAGTCATCTGTGCAGTATGTGTCCTTTGATGTTGCAGGGGCTTGATAGAGTGAAGTTTTCCTACGCTGATGTTGCAAAAAAAACATCTTCAGTTGCGGTTGAGGCATCTGTGAATGAGGAGGAGCTCTCTGAGGCATTGAATTCTATATTATCTCTTTTGTGTAAAAAAAACTGCATTTGGGGTTCCTGTCAGAGAGATGTCTGATGCTCCTGTGGTGGTTCCTGTGGCTGAGAAGGTGGAGGAAGCCCACTCTAATCTTCAGGAGGTGGATCTTGCTACATCTAATGTAATAGCTGCTTCTGATGTTATTGAAGCGCTGTTGCCAGATTCTGTGGATGATACTGTTGCTGTTCCTGGGACAGAGAATTTTTCCTTCACTGAGTCATCTTGTGATCCTGCTCCTGATGCTGTTCTTGGTGAAGGGGAGAACATTGATTGGTCTGCTGTTGTGTCCTCTGGTTCTGAGGAGGATATGGACACTGCAGGGAAAAAATCTGCCTCCAAGCGGAAAAAAGGTGCGGATTCTGATGGATGGGTGAGTCCTGATTTGGATCTTCCAGTAGTTAAGATTGCAGATCCAGATACTGCAAGTGATGCTGACTCTTTAATTTCAGTGTTTCCTTCTGTCTCTACTAAAGATGTTCCCTCTGACTCAAGCCAGTGTATAGGTGACTTTTCTGATGCCTCTTCTATTGGTTATCTAGATAAAAGAGATGTGAACCAACTTGCAGAAGTTACTGGGGAGCCTAGGAGGTCGGAACGTCACAGAGGCAGATTTAAAGGATCTCCTTTGAGTCCTAAGAAAAAGAAAGGAAAGAAGAAGTCCTGATGTTTTTTGTTTTTCTTTAATTTATTTTTGTGATGTTTCTGACCATTTCTTCCCTTAATGGCGGGTGTATGAAAACTATAGCAAGGAGAGCTGCAATTTTTAAGTTATTATCTGTATGTTCTGCTAATATTTTTTGTTTGCTGGAATGTGGTCTCTCTGAACATCCTAAATGTGCTGACAGGGAATATGGTCTTAAAGTATGGTCTTGTTCCTCTGATAGGAGTGGGGGGGTGGGAGTTTTGTTTAAGGGGTTTTGCTTTTCTATCCTTAATGTAATTCATATTGTCCCAGGTCGGGTTCTTTTGGTTAGTTTTAGTTTTTGTGGGACTGTTTTTCTTTTGTTTAATGTATATGCTTTTCCAAATAGGGTAGAACGTTTGCTTAATTTTTAAACATTAAAGTTTTTTTCTGCCAGGTTGAGAGCCAACTTTTTTGGTTGGGGATTTTAATTGTATTAAGAATGGGGACAAAGAGGGTGGGAGTGATTGTAGGGTGGATAGCTCAGGGAAGTTTTTAGTTGATCTGTTTAAATCTTTCGGTTTGAAGGATGCCTTCGGGTCTGTTTCATTTTCCGGGGAGGGTTTTCCTTTTTTAGTGATAGTGGTGGGATAAAATTTTGAATTGATTTTAGTTTTTTATCTAAATTTCTATGTGTTGATGATTTTTCTTTAAAGCGGATGCCCTTTACGGATCATGCCCTTTTAATGTGTAAGGTGAATTGTGATTTGAAGATCAAGTATGGTAAGGGTGTTTGGAAACTGAATGTGGATTTGTTAGAAGATGAGAAGATTAAGCGTCAGTTTGTTAGGATGTATGAAAGTTGGTGTGAAAGAAAGTGTGATTTTAGTAATGTGCTTATGTGGTGGGAATGGTTGAAGGTGGAAATAAAGAGGTTTTTTATTAAGAAAGGCTGTGAGAAAGCTAGAAAGGAAATGGCGTTGTATGATAAATGGTATCTGAGGTTGTTGTATTTGTATGAATTGAGAAATTGTGGTATTGATGTGCATGAGGAAATTGCTGAAGCAAGAAAGATAATTAAAAAGTGTATGCATGAAAAAGGAAAGAAAATTGTTTTTATGGCAAGATTGGAGAAAATGGAAAAGGATGAGTCTTGTAGTAAATATTATTTTAAGAAACTTTTGAACGAAAGACTGGTTTTGTTAGTGTTTTTGATAAGGTTGAGTGTGAAATTAATGCTACGGAATCGGATGGTGTTTTGCGTGAGTTCATGAGTTTTATAGTGAGCTGTATAAAGAAAAGACAAGAGATTTTTTTATTGGAAAAGGAGTTGTTGGAAGACATTGAGGTTAAGTTGGAAAAATATGATAATGATTTGTTAGAAAGGGATCTAAGTTTGGATGAGATTGCAGAGGTTGTTAGGAGTTTTAAGAATGGTAAGGTACCTGGTTGTGATGGTTTGCCTGTTGAATTTTATACTTGTTTTTGGATTTTGATTGGGATAGATATGTTGGATGTTTGTAAGTTTGTTTTGAAAATGAATGTGTTGCCTGTTTCAATGAGGAAAGGTTTGATTGTTATCCAAAAAGGGTGATAAGAGAGATTTGAGGAATTGGAGGCTGATTACGTTGTTGAATGTTGACTATAAGGTTATTGCAAAGGTGAAATTTGATGTGGGTTTGAAAGGCTTGGAAAGTTGGGAGAATGTTTTTGATAAAGTGAGTAGAAAACTTCAGTTTTGGTCTTTAAGGACTTTATCTTTGGGAGGGAAAATGTTAGTTATTAAATCGGTTTTGATCCCTATTATGTTATATTTGGCAACAAAAGAAAACTTGATGTGATAGAAATATTAAAATATAACTTTTATTGGGTTCAAATAAAATAGGAATAACACTTAAAACCACACTTAGGTACCGACTGTATGGAATGATTCCAGCAAACTATTATAGAGATTGTTTGTGGCCACCACTTGAGGACACCTTGTTGAATGAATGTCAACTGAAGTATAACTTGCCCTTTAGTTGTAATTCAACAGTTGTATTATGCGCTGTAGATTGCATATAAATTGGTATCCAATATGATACCTGTTGCATTAATCTATTAAGGCAATTTAATAAATAACGTTATACCTTATCAGTAGGTATCTCCTGTGTAGTATTATATATATATAACAGAACAGTAACAACACTCACAGATAGTGTCTGAGCTGCTGAAATTGCAGTTGCCTGATCAGAAACTGAATTGTTATAAACTCACTCGAAAGCTCAATATCAATAATTCCTGATAGATTAATTTTGTGTGTGTAAATTTAGGTAATGATTGAAACTGTGTTATAATAAACTCCCCTATTGGGGTAGTCAGTATATATTGTATATTTTAATTGTTCGTCAACTGGATGAAATAACCTTTAATGGTAGGTTTAGGTTTCACTGTGGTTATGCATAGATCACAAAATATAAAACGTAAGATACCTCACCTAAACCGATGATACCTTTTAGCTAAATACGGAAATTTAATCCTAACTATGTGGTAGTAGATAATACCTATAATAAGGTGCTTGTTATTCAGTATTGGCCATGTGCTGCAGTAACTTTTAAGGTACAGTTATTATTCGTTGGTAATACTGAGTATTGGTGATTGTTTGCAAATTCACTTGTGCTCTGTATGTTTTTATTACAACTCAAATGAGACAATAATTGAGTGTGCATCCGTTGTAATAGTGTTGCTAGATCACTATCATATAAATACTAATCCGATACTGATGGATTGTATAAATTATTTGGTACACACAACAACTAAGAAATTGGTTGTATTCCGTAGCTTGTGAGTCATATAACAGCCGTAATCTATATTCAGTATTTAGGCTTGATTTAAAATTTCACACTCACAACTAATTTGATAGGACTCATTCATACCTTGCCAGCGGAATACATTCCATATAGAATGTGTTGTTACACACTTCACTGCATTTTAATTTCTTATACGTTAATGGTGTATTAATAAGTGAAATGTGTTATCTGCTTTTTACTATCAACACCGAGTGAGCAATTGCTATTCAGACACAGTGCAGCTAAATTTCAGCTTGACGACTGTGGATTCAACGTCTATCACACAGAGAGACGTGTAAAATGCAATATATAGAGTGCCTGCTCCGGTGGTTGGTTATGAATGAAATTGGGAGTGTGTGGGAATTTGTTAACTAAGTACAGTGACGTACACAGATTACGGCTGTATTAAATTCACGGCTGTGCAATATAACTAATAGTAATGTTGTTCAATCTCTGATGTGCATCGGATAACACATTTCACTTATTAATACACCATTAACGTATAAGAAATTAAAACGCAGTAAAGTGTGTAACAACACATTCTATATGGAATGTATTCCGCTGGCAAGGTATGAATGAGTCCTATCAAATTAGTTGTGAGTGTGAAATTTTAAATCAAGCCTAAATACTGAATATAGATTACGGCTGTTATATGACTCACAAGCTACGGAATACAACCAATTTCTTAGTTGTTGTGTGTACCAAATAATTTATACAATCCATCAGTATCGGATTAGTATTTATATGATAGTGATCTAGCAACACTATTACAACGGATGCACACTCAATTATTGTCTCATTTGAGTTGTAATAAAAACATACAGAGCACAAGTGAATTTGCAAACAATCACCAATACTCAGTATTACCAACGAATAATAACTGTACCTTAAAAGTTACTGCAGCACATGGCCAATACTGAATAACAAGCACCTTATTATAGGTATTATCTACTACCACATAGTTAGGATTAAATTTCCGTATTTAGCTAAAAGGAATCATCGGTTTAGGTGAGGTATCTTACGTTTTATATTTTTGCAGTTTTAATTAATGTTTATTTAATACCAGTGATCTATGCATAACCACAGTGAAACCTAAACCTACCATTAAAGGTTATTTCATCCAGTTGACGAACGATTACAATATATACTGACTACCCCAATAGGGGAGTTTATTATAACACAGTTTCAATCATTACCTAAATTTACACACACAAAATTAATCTATCAGGAATTATTGATATTGAGCTTTCGAGTGAGTTTATAACAATTCAGTTTCTGATCAGGCAACTGCAATTTCAGCAGCTCAGACACTATATGTGAGTGTTGTTACTGTTCTGTTATATATATAATACTACACAGGAGATACCTACTGATAAGGTATAACGTTATTTATTAAATTGCCTTAATAGATTAATGCAACAGGTATCATATTGGATACCAATTTATATGCAATCTGCAGCGCATAATACAACTGTTGAATTACAACTAAAGGGCAAGTTATACTTCAGTTGACATTCATTCAACAAGGTGTCCTCAAGTGGTGGCCACAAACAATCTCTATAATAGTTTGCTGGAATCATTCCATACAGTCGGTACCTAAGTGTGGTTTTAAGTGTTATTCCTATTTTATTTGAACCCAATAAAAGTTATATTTTAATATTTCTATCACATCAAGTTTTCTCCCCTACTCATTTATTCCCTAGGGAATAATTAGTGATATGCCAAGAAAGTGGCGTATTAGTAGGTAAATAGGTCCTTTCAATTCAGTAGTGCCATTGGTTTCCTTTCAACTTCATGTTATATTTGGCGTTCGTTTTTTCGCCTCCTGAGAGGATTTTTTGGAGAATTTTGAGAGTGTTGTTTTCTTTTTTCTGGAGTTCTGGTATGGAGCGTTTGAAAAGAGATGTTGTTGTTAAGAGTGAGAATGTTGGTGGTAAGGGTTTTCCAAATGTGGAGAGATTTTTGGCTGTGAAATATGTAAGTAGGTGTGTGGTTCTGAGTGGTAAGGATAACATGGCTGGTTGTATGGTAAAGTATGCTTGTGGAAATGTTTTAAGACGATATGGTTTGTTTGAGATTGATAGAAAGAAACCGGTATGTTTTGCTGTTCCGTGGTTTTATGTAAGGGTGGAATGTTGGATTAAAAAATATGGTTTGGAGAATGTTAGTAGGGAGATGTGGTGTGCAAACAGAATGGTGTTGAAAATGTTGGAGAAGAAGGAAGGTCTTCAGTTGATTGGGGGTTTAAATGAGAATGAATGCGTGTTGGTATGGAAAAATGTGTGTAATAAGTATTTGGTGAATAGGCAGAAAGATATTAGTTGGATAAGTGTGCATAAGTGTTTTCCGACAAGGGATTTTCAGAGAGTGTCGTTTAGTGGCTTCAGAAGTGTGTCCTAGAGATGGTTGTTGTCAAAGCGAGAGTGTTATTCATTTGTTTTGGAATTGTGAGTATGCTAGGGATGTTTGGAGGAGTTTGAAAAGGTCTGACTGGAGTGCAGTTTTTTACTTTTAATATGATGATGTATGGTTTGTGTGGAAGTGGTGTGGAAAAGGAGAAAGCAAGATTGATATGGTTGTTGGCATGTTGTGTGAAGGAGGTGTTGTGTGATGTGCGTAATATTTTGATTTTTAAGAAAGAGGTAGTTACTGTAGGTAATTGTGTGGGTATGATCCGTGGGAAGTTGTTTTTGTATTTTTCTTTTGATAGGAGGCGATATGGGGAATTAGATTCTGAAGGCATCTGGAAGACAAAGAAGTGGAAGGATTGGATTATTTAGTTTTTAGGTTATTTTTCGCCAGTTTGTTTTTGTCTGTATTTGAAATATGTTTAATTTTATTCTGTGTGATTATTTAAGTTTGCATTTTTTTTTTTGTTTTTTTTTTTTCTGACAAAAGTTTGGGTCAATATTTCAGTTGTTTTTTAACAAGAGATATTTTGTTTGCATTTGTTATTATGATTTTATTTTGTATATATGCATATATAATTATTTTTCTAATAAAAAAATTACGAAACGTTCGTCTGGGGTTTTGCTGTTTCTCTCGTTCAGAGAGGGATTGCCTGATATTTTGGGGCTGGACTGTACTGTGAAGTCAGGATCAGACTGATATGCTTCAGGAAAGTTCTTCTCTGTGAAAGGCACATGTTGAGCAAAAAGCTTCTTGGGTGGTAACTAGCCATAGAACAAGCTATTATGCTATTGTTCGTTCTCAGGTTGAGCGCTTCTCTCTTTTTATTTATATATATATATATATATATATATATATATATATATATATATATATATATATATATATATATATATATATATATATATATATATATATATATAATACATTTCATTCTTGCTTGAAACTTGCCCTCTGCTTCATCAATCCGGAACTTTGAGGCCTTAGGTGACATTTGAAAGAAAGGCTTTCAGCACTTCCCACCCCTCGGTACACAGGGTAAAAAGTGTGTATAACACTGTCTGTAACCAACTTTGATTGCTGATCAATGCGGACCACGGAAATAAGCTACCACAGTTGTTTGGTTCTTGCTGGTTTATATGTAACCCGTGGCGTCTACAATACAGAGTATATTAACTGCGCAAACTAAACTACTTCCTCAATATTTGACAAAATTGGAAGAGTGAGAGAGACTGACTGACTACTTTGGGACCTCCCTTTTGCTCTCTTTCCCTTTTAATAAAATATTGTGTGTTTAAGATCCCTGCACCGTACATACCGGTACGTACCACCTAGCTAATTTTACTATTCTTTGAGCAGGAACATTTGTCTTTATGGTATTATGTTAGTACTGAATACTGTTACCTGTACCTGTTATGGTGCCTCATTTTGTTTTTCTTATATTAAAAAACAAAAAAAGTACTGTAATGAGGTTTGGTTTTGTAATTATGTCTCATATGGCTGCAAATAATGTAATAGTGTTTTATAACAAACTTACATTTATTGATATTGCTTATTTTCTTCCTATTATTAAACCTCAATTTAAAAAAAAAATGTGGACTATCTTTAAGGGAAAGGAAACCTAAAATTTTTCTTTCATGGTTTAGAAAGAGCATGCAATTTTAAACAACATTCCAATTTACTTCTATTATGTAATCTGCTTCATTCTTTAGATATCCTTTTTTTAAAGAAATACACATGGATGAGCCAATCACACGAGGCATCTATGTGCAGCCACCCATCAGCAGCTACTGAGCATATGTAGATATGCTTTCCAACAAAGGATATACAGAGAGTGAAGCAAATTAGATAATAGAAGTAAATTGGAAAGGTGTTTAAAATTGCATACTCTTTCTAAATCATGAAATAAAGGAAATTGTGGGTGTCCCTTTAAAGTCTTGTCTGCATCATTTTATTTAAAATATTTTTCTGTAGTCAAATTCTCTAGTTATATTTCTGTTGATGACAAATGTTCTATGATTTTGCGTTGTTTCTTCTTTATTAATTGCGCACTCCACTTATAATTCTCAACAAAGTACTAGGGCACGAAATCAGACGCTCCACTTAGCCTGACACCTTTTTGCATAGAAATAAACTACAAACTGCACTCTCTGAAGAAACTTTTATTAATACAGTAGCTGTTGTTTATCTGTAATGTCAATAATATGAATTCTAGTGCTATATGAGAGCTTAGTGTTAGAGTATATTTAGCAGATATCCTTTTACTAGTTCACTGTCAGTAGTTTGTGTATAAACAGGTTCTATAATCCATTTATGTGTATAAATCATTTTATTTTCTATCCCAGGGGCCTGTGAAGGAACCCTTGCTTGTTCCACCTGTCACTTGATTTTTGAGGACCATATATTTGAGCTGTTAGACCCTGTTACGGATGAAGAGATGGATATGCTGGACCTTGCATACGGCCTGACTGAAACGTAAGACAAATATTGTAAGAATTTTTTAGAGCAGTTGTAGTTTTTGTTTTCTGTGCCATGAAAATAAGTTTATTTTCTTCTTAAATGGAAAGAGTCCAGAGCTGCATTCATTAATTTTGGGGAAATAAGAACCTGGCCACTAGGAGGAGGCAAAGACACTCCAGCCAAAGGCTTAAATACTCCTCCCACTCCCCTCATCCCCCTGTCATTCTTTGCCTTTTGCCCCAGGAGGTTGGCAGAGAAGTGTCAGAATTTATTTTGTCTCTTATGGAGGGTAGTACTCTTCGACATGGGACAGGAGTTTTAAGTAATCCTATCAGTCTCTCAGTGAGGGCTTGGATGAAAGTTAGAGTCCGGAGATGCAGGCAGAGTCTTTCTGCGAAACCATCCCAACTCATATTAACAGCTCCTCAAGCAATCAGCGTTGTCCAACTTCGCTTCGCTGCCTGCTTTCTTCTCTCAAGTCCATGGCGGAGGCGATGCTACTATCCTTCACACTTGAAGGGCTGTGTTTCTGTTCCACGGCGTAGATTCCGGTAAGATCGTTTCATTTTACTTTCTTCATGAATATACTGTAATTCAGATGTTTTCCTGTGAGTCTACCACCTTGCGGGTCTAACAACATAAGGGTCTCAGTGAGTCTCCTTTAGTATCTTGGAATCAAAGGTTAATATCTCCTGAGGGGGGTTGTTGAACAGGGGGGGGTTTAATCATGTTTATGTGATTCAAAACCTGCTTATGTGTGGTGTTAATTGGGCTCATGGTTTGGAACATTAAGGCCTCTGGAAGTGACGTGACCTTATGGTTGGGCGTGCTTTTTTGGACTGTACGGTTCACCTTGTGGCCAGGTGTGATTACGTTCCGTCTTCCATTTCCGCATTCCTGACTGTGTGGTGAAGGAGAAATTCTAGTCCACAGAGGTCTGGTTCATAGGAGGTGGTGAATGCCCTAGCCATTGTGCATGTCAGGTGCCTTTTAATTCTTAGTCCTTATCTGCATATCCTATATCCAGTTATGGAGGATTCTGATGCTGAAACTGTTCAAATTTCTGATTCAGTTATGGAGGATTCTGGTACTGAGACTGTTCAAATTTCAGATTCAGTTATGGAGGATTCTGATACTGAGACTGTTATTTTTTTAATTTCAGATTCTGGGTCCGGTGATGAATCCGGATTGGCCTCATTGACACATGTCAACCAGTTATGTTCTGTATGCCATATGAGAGCGCCTTGTTCCTCGGGCTTGGGGAATCAAGGGACAGCTGAGCTATCCGCCTCTGGGGGTCCCGTCCTCCGAGAGGCGAGTTTCCCTACTGCTCCATACTTCTACACATGCGGGTAACCCAGTTTATGATTATTGCTCCATGCTGGGCGGCATGTTTCCCCTGGAGGTTGCAGCACGTTTTTGCTTTCACATATTTTTTTTGCGATTTGTGCTCGTGCCCTTTTGTCCTGGGTCTCCCGTCTTGGGGAGGGCCTCTACAGTTCCCTGCAGGTGTAACTGTCCCTGAATGTTGTGCCTTTCGTTACAGAATTGCACGCCTTAGCGTATTGCTCAGACAAGTTTTTCAGTTATTAAATGACCCTATCCTTATCGGATACGGGAATTTTCAGTCTGCTAATTCGAATGGTGCACCTCATTAGACATGTGGGGATGATGTAATCTGATTGTTATTTCTTTCATGTAATTAGCAAGAGTCCATGAGCTAGTGACGTATGGGATATACATTCCTACCAGGAGGGGCAAAGTTTCCCAAACCTCAAAATGCCTATAAATACACCCCTCACCACTCCCACAATTCGGTTTTACAAACTTTGCCTCCCATGGAGGTGGTGAAGTAAGTTTGTGCTAGATTCTACGTTGATATGCGCTTCGCAGCAGGCTGAAGCCCGGTTTTCCTCTCAGAGTGCAGTGAATGTCAGAGGGATGTGAAGAGAGTATTGCCTATTTGAATATCATGGTCTTCCTCTAGGGGATCTTTTTCATAGGTTCTCTGTTATCGGTCGTAGAGATTTCTTCTCCTACCTCCCTTTACAGATCGACGATATACTCTTATATACCATTACCTCTACTGATTCTCGTTTCAGTACTGGTTTGGCTATCTACTATATGTAGATGAGTGTCTTAGGGTAAGTAAGTCTTATTTCTATTTATGACACTCAAAGCTATGGTTGGGCACTTTATATGCAAAGTTCTAAATATGTGTTTAAACTTATATTTGCCATGATTCAGGATAATCAGTATTCCTTCATTCAGACTGTCAGTTTCATTTTTTTGGGAAAATGCATATAAATTTTATTTTTCTTACCTTAAAATTTTCAATTGACTTTTTTTCAAATTTGCGGGCTGTTAGGCTCGCGGGTGCAGAAAATGCTTCTATTTATTGCGTCATTCTTGGCGCAAGACTTTTTTGGCGCAAAAATTTTTGTAATTTCCGTCGTCATAGTTGGCGCCAGAAGTTTTCACGTAATTGCGTAATTTTTTTGATGTATGTGTATTGCTGACGTTTTTTTGGCGCCAAAAAATATGGGCGTCATTCTTGGCGCCAAAAATGTGGGCGTCATACTTGACGCCAGTTTTTTTCACATTATTTCAGTCTCACTTTTTAGTTGCTTCTGGTTTTCTAGAGGCTTGTTTTGTTTTGCATTTTTTCCCATTCCTGAAACTGCCATTTAAGGAATTTGATAATTTTGCTTTATATGTTGTTTTTTCTATTACATATTGCAAGATGTCACTACCTGACCCTGGATCAGAATCTACTTCTGGAAAAGCGCTGCCTGATGTCGGTTCTACCAAAGCTAAGTGCATTTGTTTACTTTTGGTAACTGTTCCTCCGGCTGTAGTTTGTGTTAGTTGTCATGATAAGCTATCCAACGCTGATATTTCCATTAGTAATAATCCATTACCTGTTGTTGTTGTTCCTTCAACATCTAATGTTCATGATGTTCCTGTTAATGTTAAAGAATTTGTTTCTAATTCTATTCGGAAGGCTCTGTCTGTTATTCCTCCTTCTAGTAAACGTAAGAGGTCTTTTAAAACTTCTCATATTTCAGATGAATTTTTAAATGATCGCCATCATTCTGACTTATCTATTTCTGATGAGGATCTTTCTGGTTCAGAAGATTCTACCTCAGATATTGACACTGATAAAGCTTCATATTTGTTTAATATGGAGTTTATTCGTTCTTTACTTAAAGAAGTGTTGATTGCATTAGATATGGAGGAGTCTAGTCCTCTTGATATTAAAACTACTAAACGTTTAAATTCAGTTTTTAAACCTCATGTAGTTATTCCAGAAGTTTTTCCAGTTCCTGATGCTATTTCAGAAGTAATTTCTAGGGAATGAAATAGTCTGGGTACTTCATTTACTCCTTCTCCAAGGTTTAAGAAATTGTACCCTTTGCCATCTGATAGATTAGAGGTTTGGGGAAAAAATCCCCAAAGTTGATGAGGCTATCTCTACTCTTGCTAAATGTACTACTATTCCTACGGCAGATAGTACTTTGTTTAAGGATCCTTTAGATAGGAAGCTTGAATCCTTTCTAAGGAAGGCTTATTTATGTTCAGGTAATCTTCTTAGACCTGCTTTTTCTTTGGCTGATGTTGCTGCAGCTTCAACTTTCTGGTTGGAGGCTTTAGCACAACAAGTGTCAGACCATAATGCTTATAGCATTGTTAAACTCCTTCAACATGCTAATAACTTTATTTGTGATGCCATTTTCAATATTATCAGAATTGATGTCAGATATGTCTTTAGCTATTTTAGCTAGAAGAGCTTTATGGCTTAAGTCTTGTAATGCAGATATGACTTCTAAGTCAACTTTGCTTTCTCTTTCTTTCCAAGGTAATAAATTATTTGGTTCTCAGTTAGACTCAATAATTTCAACTGTTACTGGGGGGAAGGGAGCCTTTTTACCTCAGGATAAAAAATCTAAAGGTAAATATAGGGCTGCTAATCGTTTTCGTTCCTCTCGTCAGAATAAGGAACAAAAGCCTGACCCTTCCTCTAAAGGAACAGTTTCCGTTTGGAAACCTTCTCCAGTCTTGAATAAATCCAAGCCTTTTAGAAAGTCAAAACCAGCTCCCAAATCCGCATGAAGGTGCGGCCCTCATTCCAGCACAGCTGGTAGGGGGCAGATTACGATTTTTCAAAGATGTTTGGATCAATTCGATTCAAAGTCTTTGGATTCAGAACATTGTTTCACAAGGGTACAGAATAGGTTTCAAGATAAGACTGCCTGTGAGAAGATTCTTTCTTTCACGCATTCCAGTAAACCCAGTAAAGGCTCAAGTGTTTCTGAAATGTGTTTCAGATCTGGAGTCAGCTGGGGTAATTGTGCCAGTTCCAGTTCTGGAACAGGGCCTGGGGTTTTATTCAAATCTGTTCATTGTTCCAAAGAAAGAGAATTCTTTCAGACCAGTTCTGGATCTAAAAATATTGAATCGTTATGTAAGGATACCAACATTCAAGATGGTGACTATAAGGACTATTCTGCCTTTTGTTCAGCAAGGGCATTATATGTCCACAATAGACTTACAGGATGCATATCTTCATATTCCAATTCATCCGGACCATTATCAGTTCCTGAGATTCTCTTTTCTAGACAAGCATTACCAGTTTGTTGCACTTCCTTTTGGCCTAGCAACTGCTCCAAGGATCTTTTCGAAGGTTCTCGGTGCCCTTCTTTCTGTAATAAGGGAGCAGGGTATTGTGGTATTTCCTTATTTGGACGATATCTTGGTACTTGCTCAATCTTTACATTCTGCAGAATCTCACACGAATCAACTTGTGTTGTTTCTTCAAAGACATGGTTGGAGGATCAATTTACCAAAGAGTTCCTTGATTCCTCAGACAAGGGTAACCTTTTTGGGTTTCCAAATAGATTCAGTGTCCAAAAGAGACGTCTGAAATTGGTTTCAGCTTGTCAAAACCTTCAGTCTCAATCTTTCCCTTCTGTAGCTTTGTGCATGGAAATTTTAGGTCTCATGACTGCTGCATCGGACGCAATCCCTTTTGCTCGTTTTCACATGAGATCTCTTCAGCTTTGTATGCTGAACCAATGGTGCAGGGATTATACAAAGATATCACAATTAATATCCTTAAATCCCAATGTCCGATCTTCTCTGACTTGGTGGTTAGATCACCATCGTTTAGTTCAAGGGGCCTCTTTTGTTCGTCCAACCTGGACTGTGATCTCAACAGATGCGAGTCTTTCAGGTTGGGGAGCTGTATGGGGATCTCTGACAGCGCAGGGGGTTTGGGAATCTCAGGAGGTGAGATTACCAATCAACATTTTGGAACTCCGTGCGATTTTCAGAGCTCTTCAGTTCTGGCCTCTTCTGAAGAGAGAATCGTTTATTTGTTTTCAGACAGACAATGTCACAACCGTGGCATATGTCAATCATCAAGGGGGGACTCACAGTCCTCAGGCTATGAAAGAAGTATCTTGGATACTTGTATGGGCGGAATCCAGCTCCTGTCTAATTTCTGCGGTTCACATCCCAGGTATAGACAATTGGGAGCGGATTATCTCAGTCGCCAGACGTTACATCCGGGCGAATGGTCTCTTCACCCAGAGGTTTTTCTTCAGATTGTTCAAATCTGGGGGCTTCCAGAAATAGATCTGATGGCCTCTCATCTAAACAAGAAACTTCCCAGGTATCTGTCCAGATCCAGGGATCCTCAGGCGGAAGCAGTGGACGCGTTGTCACTTCCTTGGAATTATCAACCTGCTTATATCTTTCCGCCTCTAGTTCTTCTTCCAAGAGTGATTTCCAAAATCCTAATGGAGCGTTAGTTTGTACTGCTGGTGGCTCCAGCATGGCCACACAGGTTTTGGTATGCGGATCTCGTTCGGATGGCCAGTTGCCAACCTTGGACACTTCCGTTAAGGCCAGACCGTCTATCTCAAGGCCCATTTTTCCATCAGGATCTCAAATCATTAAATTTGAAGGTATGGAAATTGAACGCTTAATACTTGGTCATAGAGGTTTCTCAGTGATTAATACTATGTTACAGGCTCGTAAATCTGTGTCTAGAAAGATCTATTACCGAGTCTGGAAGACTTACATTTCTTGGTGTTCTTCACATAAATTCTCTTGGCATTCTTTTAGAATTCCTAGAATTTTACAATTTCTTCAAGATGGTTTGGATAAGGGTTTGTCTGCAAGTTCCTTGAAAGGACAAATCTCTGCTCTTTCTGTTCTTTTTCACAGAAAGATTGCTAATCATCCTGATATTCATTGTTTTGTACAGGCTTTGTTTTGTATCAAGCCAGTCATTAAGTCAATCTCTCCTCCTTGGAGTCTCAATTTGGTTCTGAGGGCTTTACAGGCTCCTCCGTTTGAACCTATGCATTCTCTGGATATTAAATTACTTTCTTGGAAAGATTTTTGTTCCTTTTGGCCATCTCTTCTGCTAGAAGAGTTTCTGAGTTATCTGCTCTTTCTTGTGAATCTCCTTTTCTGATTTCTCCAACATAGGTGTGTCCGGTCCACGGCGTCATCCTTACTTGTGGGATATTCTCTTCCCCAACAGGAAATGGCAAAGAGCCCAGCAAAGCTGGTCACATGATCCCTCCTAGGCTCCGCCTACCCCAGTCATTCTCTTTGCCGTTGTACAGGCAACATCTCCACGGAGATGGCTTAGAGTTTTTTAGTGTTTAACTGTAGTTTTTCATTATTCAATCAAGAGTTTGTTATTTTCAAATAGTGCTGGTACGTACTATTTACTCAGAAACAGAAAAGAGATGAAGAATTCTGTTTGTATGAGGAAAATGATTTTAGCAACCGTAACTAAAATCCATGGCTGTTCCACACAGGACTGTTGAGAGCAATTAACTTCAGTTGGGGGAACAGTTTGCAGTCCCTTGCTGCTTGAGGTATGACACATTCTAACAAGACGATGTAATGCTGGAAGCTGTCATTTTCCCCATGGGATCCGGTAAGCCATGTTTATTACGATTGTAAATAAGGGCTTCACAAGGGCTTATTTAAACTGTAGACTTTTTCTGGGCTAAATCGATTGATTATTAACACATATTTAGCCTTGAGGAATCATTTTATCTGGGTATTTTGATATAATAATATCGGCAGGCACTGTTTTAGACACCTTATTCTTTAGGGGCTTTCCCAAAGCATAGGCAGAGCCTCATTTTCGCGCCGGTGTTGCGCACTTGTTTTTGAGAGGCATGGCATGCAGTCGCATGTGAGAGGAGCTCTGATACTTATAAAAGACTTCTGAAGGCGTCATTTGGTATCGTATTCCCCTTTGGGTTTGGTTGGGTCTCAGCAAAGCAGATACCAGGGACTGTAAAGGGGTTTAAAGCTTAAAACGGCTCCGGTTCCGTTATTTTAAGGGTTAAAGCTTCCAAAATTGGTGTGCAATATTTTCAAGGCTTTAAGACGCTGTGGTGAAAATTTGGTGAATTTTGAACAATTCCTTCATGTTTTTTCGCAATTGCAGTAATAAAGTGTGTTCAGTTTAAAATTTAAAGTGACAGTAACGGTTTTATTTTAAAACGTTTTTTGTACTTTCTGATCAAGTTTATGCCTGTTTAACATGTCTGAACTACCAGATAGACTGTGTTCTGAATGTGGGGAAGCCAGAATTCCTATTCATTTAAATAAATGTGATTTATGTGATAATGACAATGATGCCCAAGATGATTCCTCAAGTGAGGGGAGTAAGCATGGTACTGCATCATTCCCTCCTTCGTCTACACGAGTCTTGCCCACTCAGGAGGCCCCTAGTACATCTAGCGCGCCAATACTCCTTACTATGCAACAATTAACGGCTGTAATGGATAATTCTGTCAAAAACATTTTAGCCAAAATGAACCCTTGTCAGCGTAAGCGTGGCTGCTCTGTTTTAGTTACTGAAGAGCATGACGACGCTGATATTAATATCTCTGAAGGGCCCCTAACCCAATCTGAGGGGGCCAGGGAGGTTTTGTCTGAGGGAGAAATTACTGATTTAGGGAACATTTCTCAGCAGGCTGAATCTGATGTGATTACATTTAAATTTAAATTGGAACATCTCCGCATTTTGCTTAAGGAGGTATTATCCACTCTGGATGATTGTGAAAATTTAGTCATCCCAGAGAAACTATGTAAAATGGACAAGTTCCTAGAGGTGCCGGGGCTCCCAGAAGCTTTTCCTATACCCAAGCGGGTGGCGGACATTGTTAATAAAGAATGGGAAAGGCCCGGTATTCCTTTCGTCCCTCCCCCCATATTTAAAAAATTGTTTCCTATGGTCGACCCCAGAAAGGACTTATGGCAGTCAGTCCCCAAGGTCGAGGGAGCGGTTTCTACTTTAAACAAACGCACCACTATTCCCATAGAGGATAGTTGTGCTTTCAAAGATCCTATGGATAAAAAATTAGAAGGTTTGCTTAAAAAGATGTTTGTTCAGCAGGGTTACCTTCTACAACCCATTTCATGCATTGTCCCTGTCACTACTGCCGCATATTTCTGGTTTGATGAACTGCTTAAGGTGCTCGATAGTGACTCTCCTCCTTATGAGGAGATTATGGACAGAATCAATGCTCTCAAATTGGCTAATTCTTTCACTCTAGACGCCTCTTTGCAATTGGCTAAGTTAGCGGCTAAGAACTCTGGGTTTGCTATTGTGGCGCGCAGAGCGCTTTGGTTGAAATCTTGGTCGGCTGATGCGTCTTCCAAGAACAAGCTACTAAACATTCCTTTCAAGGGGAAAACGTTGTTTGGTCCTGACTTGAAAGAGATTATCTCTGATATCACTGGGGGTAAGGGCCACGCCCTTCCTCAGGATCGGCCTTTCAAGGCAAAAAATAGACCTAATTTTCGTCCCTTTCGTAAAAACGGACCAGCCCAAGGTGCTACGTCCTCTAAGCAAGAGGGTAATACTTCTCAGGCCAAGCCAGCTTGGAGACCAATGCAAGGCTGGAACAAGGGAAAGCAGGCCAAGAAACCTGCCACTGCTACCAAGACAGCATGAAATATTGGCCCCCGATCCGGGACCGGATCTGGTGGGGGGCAGACTCTCTCTCTTCGCTCAGGCTTGGGCAAGAGATGTTCTGGATCCTTGGGCGCTAGAAATAGTCTCCCAGGGTTATCTTCTGGAATTCAAGGGACTTCCTCCAAGGGGGAGGTTCCACAGGTCGCAGTTGTCTTCAGACCACATAAAAAGACAGGCGTTCTTACATTGTGTAGAAGACCTGTTAAAAATGGGAGTGATTCATCCTGTTCCATTAAGAGAACAAGGGATGGGGTTCTACTCCAATCTGTTCATAGTTCCCAAAAAAGAGGGAACGTTCAGACCAATCCTAGATCTCAAGATCTTAAACAAATTTCTCAAGGTCCCATCGTTCAAGATGGAAACCATTCGAACTATCCTTCCTTCCATCCAGGAAGGTCAATTCATGACCACGGTGGATTTAAAGGATGCGTATCTACATATTCCTATCCACAAGGAACATCATCGGTTCCTAAGGTTTGCATTCCTGGACAAACATTACCAGTTCGTGGCGCTTCCTTTCGGATTAGCCACTGCTCCAAGGATTTTCACAAAGGTACTAGGGTCCCTTCTAGCGGTGCTAAGACCAAGGGGCATTGCAGTAGTACCTTACCTGGACGACATTCTGATTCAAGCGTCGTCCCTTCCTCAAGCAAAGGCTCACACGGACATTGTCCTGGCCTTTCTCAGATCTCACGGCTGGAAAGTGAACGTGGAAAAGAGTTCTCTATCCCCGTCAATAAGGGTTCCCTTCTTGGGAACAATTATAGACTCCTTAGAAATGAGGATCTTTCTAACAGAGGCCAGAAAAACAAAGCTTCTGGACTCTTGTCGGATACTTCATTCCGTTCCTCTTCCTTCCATAGCTCAGTGCATGGAAGTGATCGGGTTGATGGTGGCGGCGATGGACATAGTTCCTTTTGCGCGCATTCATCTAAGACCATTACAACTGTGCATGCTCAGTCAGTGGAATGGGGACTATACAGACTTGTCTCCGAAGATACAAGTAAATCAGAGGACCAGAGACTCACTCCGTTGGTGGCTGTCCCTGGACAATCTGTCTCAAGGGATGATGTTCCACAGACCAGAGTGGGTCATTGTCACGACCGACGCCAGTCTGATAGGCTGGGGCGCGGTCTGGGGATCCCTGAAAGCTCAGGGTCTTTGGTCTCGGGAAGAATCTCTTCTACCGATAAATATTCTGGAACTGAGAGCGATATTCAATGCTCTCCAGGCCTGGCCCCAGCTTGCGAGGACCAGGTTCATACGGTTTCAATCAGACAACATGACGACTGTTGCGTACATCAACCATCAGGGGGGAACAAGGAGTTCCCTAGCGATGGAAGAAGTAACCAAAATTATTCTTTGGGCGGAGTCTCACTCCTGCCACCTGTCTGCTATCCACATCCCAGGAGTGGAAAATTGGGAAGCGGATTTTCTGAGTCGGCAGACATTGCATCCGGGGGAGTGGGAACTCCATCCGGAACTCTTTGCCCAAGTCACTCACCTGTGGGGCATTCCAGACATGGATCTGATGGCCTCTCGTCAGAACTTCAAAGTTCCTTGCTACGGGGCCAGATCCAGGGATCCCAAGGCGGCTCTAGTGGATGCACTAGTAGCACCTTGGACCTTCAAACTAGCTTATGTGTTCCCGCCATTTCCTCTCATCCCCAGGCTGATAGCCAGGATCAAGCAGGAGAGGGCGTCGGTGATCTTGATAGCTCCTGCGTGGCCACGCAGGACTTGGTATGCAGATCTGGTGAATATGTCATCGGCTCCACCTTGGAAGCTACCTTTGAGACGAGACCTTCTTGTTCAGGGTCCGTTCGAACATCCGAATCTGGTTTCACTCCAGCTGACTGCTTGGAGATTGAACGCTTGATTTTATCGAAGCGAGGATTCTCAGATTCTGTTATCGATACTCTTGTTCAGGCCAGAAAGCCTGTGACTAGAAAGATTTACCACAAAATTTGGAAAAAATATATCTGTTGGTGTGAATCTAAAGGATTCCCTTGGGACAAGGTTAAGATTCCTAGGATTCTATCCTTCCTTCAAGAAGGATTGGAAAAAGGATTATCTGCAAGTTCCCTGAAGGGACAGATTTCTGCCTTGTCGGTATTACTTCACAAAAAGCTGGCAGCTGTGCCAGATGTTCAAGCCTTTGTTCAGGCTCTGGTTAGAATCAAGCCTGTTTACAAACCTTTGACTCCTCCTTGGAGTCTCATTTTAGTTCTTTCAGTTCTTCAGGGGGTTCCGTTTGAACCCTTACATTCCGTTGATATTAAGTTATTATCTTGGAAAGTTTTGTTTTTAGTTGCGATTTCTTCTGCTAGAAGAGTCTCAGAATTATCTGCTCTGCAGTGTTCTCCTCCTTATCTGGTGTTCCATGCAGATAAGGTGGTTTTACGTACTAAACCTGGTTTTCTTCCAAAAGTTGTTTCTAACAAAAACATTAACCAGGAGATTATCGTACCTTCTCTGTGTCCAAAACCAGTTTCAAAGAAGGAACGTTTGTTGCACAATTTGGATGTTGTTCGCGCTCTAAAATTCTATTTAGATGCTACAAAGGATTTTAGACAAACATCTTCCTTGTTTGTTGTTTATTCAGGTAAAAGGAGAGGTCAAAAAGCAACTTCTACCTCTCTCTCTTTTTGGATTAAAAGCATCATCAGATTGGCTTACGAGACTGCCGGACGGCAGCCTCCCGAAAGAATCACAGCTCATTCCACTAGGGCTGTGGCTTCCACATGGGCCTTCAAGAACGAGGCTTCTGTTGATCAGATATGTAGGGCAGCGACTTGGTCTTCACTGCACACTTTTACCAAATTTTACAAGTTTGATACTTTTGCTTCTTCTGAGGCTATTTTTGGGAGAAAGGTTTTGCAAGCCGTGGTGCCTTCCATTTAGGTGACCTGATTTGCTCCCTCCCTTCATCCGTGTCCTAAAGCTTTGGTATTGGTTCCCACAAGTAAGGATGACGCCGTGGACCGGACACCCCTATGTTGGAGAAAACAGAATTTATGTTTACCTGATAAATTTCTTTCTCCAACGGTGTGTCCGGTCCACGGCCCGCCCTGGTTTTTTTTTTTTTTTAATCAGGTCTGATATTTTATTTTCTTTAACTACAGTCACCACGGTACCATATGGTTTCTCCTATGCAAATATTCCTCCTTAACGTCGGTCGAATGACTGGGGTAGGCGGAGCCTAGGAGGGATCATGTGACCAGCTTTGCTGGGCTCTTTGCCATTTCCTGTTGGGGAAGAGAATATCCCACAAGTAAGGATGACGCCGTGGACCGGACACACCGTTGGAGAAAGAAATTTATCAGGTAAACATAAATTCTGTTTTTTCATCAGGATAAGGCCGGCGGTGTTTCGGACTTCATTTAATTTTTTACCTAAGGTTGTGAATTCTAACAACATTAGTAGAGAAATTGTTGTCCCTTCATTGTGTCCTAATCCTAAGAATTCTCTGGAGAGATCTTTACATTCTTTGGATGTAGTAAGAGCTTTGAAATATTATGTTGAAGCTACTAAAGATTTTAGAAAGACTTCTAGTCTATTTGTTATCTTTTCTGGTTCTAGGAAAGGTCAGAAGGCTTCTGCCATTTCTTTGGCGTCTTGGTTAAAGTCTTTGATTCATCATGCTTATGTAGAGTCGGGTAAATCCCCGCCTCAAAGAATTACGGCTCATTCTACTAGGTCAGTTTCTACTTCCTGGGCTTTTAGGAATGAAGCTTCTGTTGATCAGATTTGCAAAGCAGCAACTTGGTCTTCTTTGCATACTTTTACTAAATTCTACCATTTTGATGTTCTCTTCTTCTGAAGCAGTTTTTGGTAGAAAAGTACTTCAGGCAGCTGTTTCAGTTTAATTCTTCTGCTTATAATTTCAGTTTTTTCATTATAAGATTAAAACTTTTTGATTTGGGTTGTGGATTATTTTTTCAGCGGAATTGGCTGTCTTTATTTTATCCCTCCCTCTCTAGTGACTCTTGTGTGGAAGTTCCACATCTTGGGTATCTGCTATCCCATACGTCACTAGCTTATGGACTCTTGCTAATTACATGAAAGAAAACCTAATTTATGTAAGGACTTACCTGATAAATTCATTTCTTTCATATTAGCAAGAGTCCATGAGGCCCACCCTTTTTTGTGGTGGTTATGATTTTTTTGTATAAAGCACAATTATTCCAATTCCTTATTTTTGATGCTTTCGCTCCTTTCTTATCACCCCACTTCTTGGCTGTTCGTTAAACTGAATTGTGGGTGTGGTGAGGGGTGTATTTATAGGCATTTTGAGGTTTGGGAAACTTTGCCCCTCCTGGTAGGAATGTATATCCCATATGTCACTAGCTCATGGACTCTTGCTAATATGAAATAAATGAATTTATCAGGCAAGTTCTTACATAAATTATGTTTTTATTGAGATCTTTCCCAGTTTATGGAAGATCAGGGCTCCGTTTGGCTGGTCCTGCAGGTAGGCCTGTTTCTTCTTGGGCGTTAACCTCCGATTTGCCTTATATTTTCTTTTTATCCGATATAATGTTTTTTATTTTGTTTACAGTTTTCTTCGGGAACCTTTTGGGATTGATACTCTTTGTTACTTCATCGGAAGTTGTTTTGGACATGTTAGTCCTATGTTAAAAAAATGTCTGTTTTCCTTTCTTCCCCTCTGAGGGAGGATTTATGCAGCTTGCCGGTTAGGGCCCTGGGTGCAGGCTGGTCCTGTTGGGTTTGTTCTGTCTTGTGGCTGTTCAGACACGTGGCGCTGTTCTGCTTGGCTGGTCCGGTCGAGGCGCTGAGTGCCCAGGTTATCATTTGTTTTACATGTTTCAACTAAGCATTCGAGAGGACCTGTAGGTCCGTGAAGCGGAAAGGATTGTTTCAGTCCTTATAGCCTTCAATCATGGATGACTGGGTCAGTGGAGTTTCCGCTGCGTCACTCTCTCTTACGTCTGGTATTATCAGACCCTAGAGTTTCCTCCCCCACGCAGTGGAGGGTTGGAGGGCTTAGCGCCCTCTTACCGCTGTTTGAGAGGTTTTGCCTTCTTTTTTAAAACTCTGGATTTGTCTTTTTTGGACTTGGTCCATCAACAGCTTTTAGTGTATATAGCTGACTAGCATGCGGAAGGTTTGCAGTTTGAAACCAGCTGCAGCTCTTTGCACCTTGAATGTGTTCTCGCAAGCTTTTTAATGGAACCAGCTGCAGCTATTGCACATTGACCGTGTACTGTCTAGCTGAGTTATAAGACCTTCTTGGTCTTCTTCCGTTGTCTCCTGGGGAGTTAGGTCTCCTTTTAGGGACCTGGGTTCCCCCTGGGAGATGGTTGATCCCTGGGGGGGATATTGAGCTTAGTTCGGGGCTTCCCGGAGCTGGGAAGACTTTGCGCCTTTCCTCCCTGTATTCCTCTGTTTGTATGGAGGTGATGTGGAGACTAGCCCTGCTCGAGGGGTTTGGACCTTGAGGTATCTCTTGCTTTGTTGTCCTGAGGCTGTTTGAGAGGTCTAGTGGCTCTAGGGTCATAATACGACTTCTATCGCCTTGCTCCTTGGAGCGTAGGACTTTAGCAAGGGGTGGTTTTTTTTTCCTTCGGTCGGGACTTAAGAGTTCTTCTCGTTATCCGGATTGATCTGGATATTGCATTCTTATCCTTAGTGTCTGTTTTTTTTGTCAGACGGGGTGTTCAGTTCTTGGGTATTGTTTGATTGAACAATTGGGTGCCCGGACCTGTTTTCTCCCTGAGGCTTCCGGATGCTGATGCTTCACTCTGCGTTTTTCCTTGTGGACCCAGTTATGGGTTGTTACTGGAATCTTAGGCCTCAGGGCTGGTTTGGGGTTCCCCAGTACTGGGAACTTAAGTTATGTCCCTTACTCAATCTACCTGACCTGGTCATGGAGTGTCTGTTATTCATTAGGCTTGATGCGCATTAGGGTTGGATTCCCTAGGTCAGCTTGCTATTATTGGGCCCATTTGGTTCTTTGTGAGGTGGGCTCACTATTGGAGGTTTTCTTTTATGGATGGTGGTGACATTTTGGTTTCCTTCGATTCTCCTTTTGCCGTGTCCCTTTGGGAGTTTAGACTGGTGTCCCCTTCTTTAGTGTGGGGGGAGTGGTGAGGAACCGACTGTTGGGCGATGGTGTCTCCTGGAGAACTGTTGGCTCAGTTGAGTCTGATTTGCGGTCTCTCGCTTGGCTTCTGGACTATCTGCGGGTCAGTATCCGTGGGGCATTTCCTTTTAAGGTTTTTTTTTTTTGTTGGGTAGGGGTTCAGGCCAGGTGCACCTGATATTTCTTCTACTGGTCCTTGTTCCTCGGCTGAATGACTGGGGGATGAGGGTAGTGGGAGGAGTATTTAAGCCTTTGGCTGGGGTGTCTTTGCCTCCTCCTGGTGGCCAGGTTCTTATTTCCTAAAAAGTAATGAATGCAGCTGTGGACTCTTTCCATCAAAAGAAAAGAAAAGGATCAGGTAAGCATTTATGTTCTGTGTGTTTCAAAAATATAATTGCAGGCTTTAAAGGGATATAAAACGCACAATGTTCCTGTCGTGATTTAGACAAACCATACAATTAAAACTTTTAACGCCATTATGGCATTCTATTCCACTTTAACCGCACCAGGCTTTAGCGCCGTTAGAACAGAATAGAACGTTGTCCTAAAGCCATCTGCGCTTTCATGATGTGATTGGGGTCTGGAGGGCGTGCCTAGCGTCATAGGGACGCCCCCTGACCCTATCCCATTATTGAAACGTTGTCCTGATGTATACAAATTAACCCTGTCATCAAGGGGTTAAAAAAACTTTAATTTACTTCTATTCTCAATTTTTCTTTGTTCTTTTGGTATCTTTTGTTGAAAAGTAGGGACGTATGCTTAGGAGCCGACCCATTTCTGGAGCACTTAATGGCAGCAGTTTCTTCAACAGAGAATACCATGGGATCTAAGCAAATTTAATAATAGAAGTAAATTGGAAGTTTTTTTTTATTAAATGGTATGCCCTGCATGAGTCAAAATAGAATTTTTTGAGGGGTTTCATATCCCTTTAACTTAAATTTCTTTTCATGCTAAAAAAAAGTTTGAACTCTTATTATACATAGAACAGGAATAAAAAGTAATGTATCTGTAATCTCTTGGTGATTCAGTCCTTTCCTGTCCATGACAACTAAGCAACATACTTAAACCAATAATCTTCTATTAGTAAGCTAAATATACAAACACTTAAAGGGACAGTTTACTGTATATTGTGTTTCCCTTTTATGTGTTTCCAACAACTTGTTATACCAATAGCAGGCTATAAAATGTATGATAAATTGCTCCTTTATGCTTTTGAAAACCATAATCCATTAAAATGGGTGAAACTTGTAAGTACATCAGCTCTCCGTATTGTATCCCTTTCTGTACACACAAATGCTTCCTTATTGTATATGTCTGTATACCAAAGCCCAATACACAGAGAGAACAATGGGAAATTAGCACTTTATTATTACTTATCTCTCCTAACCCTGTCTGGGAGTGTAATTTCTTCTGCTGATATGCTTACACAGCTTTTCTATAGCTAATACTCAAGTATTGATATTTTGAGTTTAGGTCAGGATACAAAGGGGAAAAACATTTTTTTCAAATGCTGAAATAAAGGTGAAGGGGTTATTTGTGAATACACTCCAGCAGGTAAACTGGATCATTGGGAACAAATTGAATGGTAGAAAAAAATAGGGTACACTGTGCCTTTAAATGGACAGTAAACCCAAAAAACGTATTTCATTATTTAGATAGAGAATACAATTTTTCAAAAGTTTCCAATTTACTTCTATTATCAAATTTGTTTCGTTCTCATGTTGTTCTTTGTTGAAGGGATACCCTTCAACAAAGAAGGGATACATGCTGCTTTACACTATTGCACTTTTATTTATTTGAGGCACAATGACCTTATGATACAGTGAACAGTTGCAATTTCACAACATATCCAATCGGACAGAAATTTAAAGACACAAGTTTATCCTTTGCCAGTGTGGCAATCATTATTTTAGTATTGTACAACACAACACTTTTTTTTATTTTTTTGGTTTGTTTAATTACACATATAATATACAGTATATATATGCTTTTGATGCCTAAATGATAAACTATTTACATATATTTGATACACATCCGCATTTACGGGTAAGTTCTCTTATTAAAAATTGGCTTTATAGTGCAGAACATTTATCTTTTGTTTAGCCTTTTAAAAAAATTCTTTATAAATATTTATTTACAATATAGTAGCTCCTTATACAAAATGATTAGTAAATGCTATTTTCAATTTGTTTTATTTGCAGTATAACTTTTTACTTAGACAGTCTCTCTTATGAACTATATGTCAAAGACTCTACTTTAATACTGGGTAACTTTTTTATGTGAATTGTATGAGTCTTCTCAAAACCTATTAAATATGTGTATTAAAATACAAGGGTTAATATATTTTGTGCAGGTTTTTATTGTTAAAACTATATAACACCTTTTTGGTTTTCTGACCTTTGCTACCTCCATTTTTTTTCTCTTCATATCAAGGTCGAGATTGGGTTGCCAAATCTGTTTAAAGAAATCTATGAATGGAATGACCGTAAAAGTCCCGGAGGCTGTAGCGGATGTCAGACAAGCAGTGGACGTGGGCAAGAGTTCATAAAACCAGATTTAATGGACTGCCTTCCAAATTTTATTTCCCACTAATTACTAAAAATCATTATTTTATGTCGTAGGTTATATGTTAACAATATATTTGTTAGTTTTGACTTTATATGACAACATATGTACACTTCTATAATTGTAATGGATGAGGGAGATGAGGCTCTCGCTAAACTTTATAGAAGCATTTGTTGCATGATTTTAATTCACTGAAGTGCCTTGATAATACTTGGCACCTATGTACATGAACTCCTGCTTGTGTTTTTAAGAGCTTGTATTATAGAAAACACATCTGGATCCCAGACCTATTTCAGAGATTGATTCACATTATGACACTAGAACAGGAGGCAATTTTGTGTTTAGTTTTTACCTCAGCTCAACAATATTACTGAAAACGCAAAGGGGGTTTACTGTATGTCCTTTTCCATTTTATGAAAATTGTGCCATTATTTTTATTATTATTACAATGAAGACATAGTTTTCTATATATAGTAAGATATGTTCTGTATGAAAGCAATGGTGATCTATTAAATAAATCATTTTCAGTAAACAACATGTCTAACTATGTCCATTTACATTAGAAATGTAATACTTCTACCTTAATACCAAAGTTTCTGTGCTGAAAAATCTATTTAATTTTATGCTTGTGGGTTATGTCACTGTCCATTGATAGGGCTATGGGAGTCCTCATTTTCATCAGTGATCATCTCTCCGCAGGAATTCAAGTTGAGCACAAATAAACATTTGATTTTTAAATTTAAACAGCTTTAATGTCTTTTCAAACTGAAATATTTTTCATCATGTGAAATAGTGCTCTTCCACATATAGTACATGTTACAAATGTCTTTGTTCCATAAGTAAGTGTGGCCCTTGTCTTGGATGAAGTTGCATGAATACAGACCATAATTTGGAGACTATCTTAAAGGGACATTAGGCACTAAAGTCATTGC